>NC_079453.1:40843351-40858351 GCF_903798145.1 Danio aesculapii
CAGGCGCAGCACATGCACTTCGAAGCAGAATAGAAAGAAAAACACATATCCTTATCTGACTCGTCGCTCATTGAACATCCACCTCCCCTGAGAAGCCTTTGAGTCAGGAGCAACCAAAAGCCATTACACAGTCGCACTACAGCTAGATGAAAACAAGGCTTACTGCGCCAGGCTTTTGACGACAGCACAAAGCCTGAAAGTGTTTATATTTCAGTTTTTAGTAGACCTGTGTAGGAAGGAGCTGAGTTTGACTGCGTTTCACAGGCGGAAGCTGAAAGTGCAGACAATACCCACGCAAAAATCATATCAGGGCTTTTCACTTGCCTTATACATAAATATGTGAAATCTAGTTCATTAGACTATGTACACTGCAAATTATATATACGTTAATTAGGTTTTTGTCCATATTTTCTTTTTTTCTTTTCATTTATTTATGCTTTTGAATTGTGTTATGACACCTTGACCTTTCCACCAATAACTTTTGTTTTACATACTCAACATGCTGTTATACTCCATTAACATATTCTTCCATCTTCTTCCTAGACTATTTTAAGAACGCATCTCCTCCTAGACTGTTCATACTACAACCACCAAACCAACTCCAGACCTCCAAACTATCCTGAATTAAGTGGCTATATCTTTTCCAATTGATCCGACTTATGATTTTCCGAAAACTGACCTGGAAATTTCGAAAAAGTCCCATTGACTTAACATTGGACTAAATTTTATGAGCTTATAACTTTGCACCAGACTGTCATACAGACTTAAGGTTGGGCTAATTTAGCTCAGACTACCAATCTGCCAATGACTGATGACCTTTCAACTTCAACTAGCCAAACTCTAGCAACTGTCCCATAGACCAGTGGTTCTCAAACTGGGGGTCGCGACCCCTGCGGGGGTTGCAGAATAATTTCAAGGGGTCACGAGAGTGATTTAAAAATTGTGTAATTTTCTGTGATTATAATATGTATTTTTCAGTATTATAAGTGAAAGCTAATATTTTCAGATTTTTTAAAGATATCACTGATGAATTCATAAAGTATTTAGGACACATTCAGGCAGAATGTATCTTTGCACTTGAAGCGCAGCGCTCAGGAACAGTTTAAAACTGTTGTCATGTCAACTTGCTGCAGTAAACAAAGCCGGCAACGCTTGTCCCACCTTCGCTCTCTTCCTATTGGCCCACTGGGCTAGACTGAATCATTCAGTCAACGCCTTCTGCCTTCAGATGACAGGAGATACAACCGCGAAAATGTAACGCGCTGAAGATGAGAGAATGAAAACAACACTGACAGATTTAGTTTTAGAAACCAGCTAAAGCTACAAATAATGGCACATCTGATTACTGATCACGTGGGGAATGTTAATCCACCATCTTCACTTTTCCAAGAGTGGATAAAAGACTTCCATTGGCTTCAAGTCCGCTATGAAAATAACTAAAGCGTTCACTGTAAAGTCTGTGGAACGGAACTTTCAGGCAACAGTTAGCCACATCTACACATTTTAAGCACGATAGGTTCTGTTTAATTCTTTATTTAATGGCCAGACGCTGTCAGCTATATGTAAAATTTAACACCACATACACCATCGCAAAAGGGCTTGCACTGACCAAGATTAAACTAATATTGCAGCTCATGAAAAGAGCGGTATTGCTATTAAAATGATGTATACAAATAATAAGGTATATGTCAAAAGCATCTGTGCAATATCAGACACCATCTGTGAGAACACAGTACAGTTAACGTATTGTTAACAGATTCATTAATAAATTCGTGTCAAGCAGTGCGTTTCAGGGCTGGTGAGCGGTGCATCCGTGTATCTTTTGGTCACTCAATTATGCTATAAAAATGTGTTTTCTTGTGATAACGGGATTTCATAGAGACATATTTTCCTCACGCATGCATATATATTTTTTTGCTTGTTAGTTTTGATTAGTGTTGATTTCAAATGCAATAAATCTGTTTATAAAACTTAAAATAAGTTATTTTTATTGTTTGGATATTTTTTGGGAGTGGGGAGGGGGGGTAGGGGTCGCGAGTTCTTGACGATCTTACATTGGGGGTCGCTGGCTTAAAAGTTTGAGAACCACTGCCATAGACTTCCATTATATAAAAACTGTCATTGACTTTACATTGGACATACTAACACATCAATTCATGCTATCAATATACTAATCATACTAGAAACATACTGACGACACACCAATCCATTCTAGCAACATGCTAAGTCATACTATAAACATACTAGCAACATGCTAATTCATAGTGCTAACAACATGCTAGTTTATATCAGAAACATGCTAGCACCATACTAATTAATACTAGAACCATGCTAATTTATGTTTGCAACTGCCTAGCAACTACCCAGAACACCTAAGCAGATGTCTAGGAACAGCTTAGCAACCATGTAGCAACACCTTAGCAACTGCCTAGCCATGCCTTTGCAACCACCTAGCAACCACTCAGAATACCCTAGCAACCACCTAGCAACCATCTAGCAATGCCTTAGCAACCACCTAACAACCACTCAGAACACCCTAGCAACACCTTAGCAACTATCAAGAAATGCCTTAGCAACCGCCTAACAACCCTTCAGAACACCCTAGCAACTACCTGATTTATAGTAAATTTGTGCTAACAACATGCTAGTTTACATTAAAACATGCTAGAACCATGCTAATTCATACTAGAACCATGTTAATTTATGTTAGCAACTGCCTAGCAACTACTCAGAACACCTAAGCAACCACATAGCAACAACCTAGAACACCCTAGCAACCACCTAGCAACACCTTAGCAACCATCCAGCAATGCCTTAGCAACCACTCAGAACACCCTAGCAACTACCTAGCAACACCTCAGCAACGACCCAGAACACCTAAGCAACTGCCAATCAACACCTTAGCAATCGCCTAGCAATGCCTTAACCACTCAGAACACCCTAGCAACCACCTAGCAACACCTTAGCAACCATCTAGCAATGCCTAAGCAACCACCTAACAACCACTCAGAACACCATAGCAACCACCTAGCAACACCTTAGCAACCATCAAGAAATGCCTTAGCAATTCTGTTTGGAAAGATTTCCTTCATTTAGATGGACTGGGATGATCAAGTTTTCGTTTTATTTGTGCATTGACTAAAAATATAATACATTACAAGCATGTATGAATTAATAATAAAAAAATAAAAAATAAATAAACAATGCTTTATGGATTTCTGGGAGTTTAACAGTATTCAAGTTCAGAAATGTGAACAATCAAATGTAAAATAGCACGGTCATCATTCCACTGTGATAATATATTTAACTTTTAGTCTTTAATAAATAATCTCACCCTGCAATATGACTATAATGCAGATACACTATCAATATCAATGCTCAAAATGATATATTGTTCAGCCCTTGAAAATTATGCTAAAAAAAAGCCTTGTAATAAACAGCCAGTACTATTAAAATATCAGTAATAGTCACTCGGTTCAACTGCAGAGTTGAATTCTCAACATCCAAAGCTGACAGAGCACAGATCAAGGTTATAAAATGCGATTCATGAAAACGGTTAACATTTCTTCTTAAAAATGTACAATCAAATACTAGCATATTGAATATTGCAGAGTAACAAGAATGTAATGCAGGGGTCAGGAACCTTTTTTCAGCAAAGAGCCATTTCGAATTTGCATTTTTTTTAAGAGCCATTAGAAATATATATGAAGCATCACATGTTGAGCAAGTCCATGTATTAATAAAGGAAAACTTGTAGAATTTTATTCTTTTCACCACTCATGTACATTGTTTGAACTTTATGGCGCAAGGTTACCATCGAAATGTAAATGGCGGGCCCTTTATTAATGTCACGATTCAAGTTAGTCCAAAATTCTGTAAAAATATACAGTATTCAGTAAAAATATACAATAACAAGGTCATTTTATTTGTATTTTCAAAAGGAAACTGATTATTAGTGACAGTTTTAATTATTTATTGAAGGGAGACAGCTGGAGAGCCACATATTTTTGGTCAAAGAGCCACATGTGGCTCCCGAGCCATAGGATCCCTACCCCTGATGTAATGTATTGTAATGTGTGTATGTATATAGCACATGCATTGTGTACAGCCATACACACAAAGCCCTTCACAATCATGAGGAGGGGTCTCTCCACAACACCACCGACGGCAGCCACAGGACAATGGTGCCAGTGCGCTCACCACACACCAGCTACAGGAGAAGTGGAGAGACAGTGATAGAGCCAATTCAGTGAATGGGGATGATTGGGAGGCCATGAGGGATAAGAGCCTAAGGAGGGAATTTGGCCAGGACACCAGGACTACTCTTTACAAGAAGTGCCATACGAGCATAAATATGTTGGTCTGATGTTCTTGCTTGAGCCTAGTTGGCTTATTACAATCTAGTTAACATGATATACTTTGTAAATGTTAAATAAAGGGTTAAATTAAGAACGGTTTATATTGATTGGACTAACAACCATAAATTCTGCCAATATCTTAATGTTTTAAATTTGAGTCAGGTTTTGATAAAAAATAAATAAATAAATAATAAAAATTGACGAGTGACTCACAGCAGCAATGCAACAAGCGACCTCTCATTTCACCAGAGAACGAAAGACTTCCAGTGAACTCAGTCTACGCAAGCTATATATTATTATTACATAGTTATTATTATTACATTGGATGTCGCCTATGGTTTTGCTGTATATTGGAAGGAATGCGTCAATAGAGCTGCCATTTTAGTACAGGGAAGCGCTTCTTTGAAATTAATGTGGGACTAAGGTGCAGTGGAGGACTGTGGCCATCCAGAGCCAGAGATAAACAGACATGTATACATATATCTATGATCGGGAGTTTTCCTGGTGGTCAGTATGCAATTATGATTTTAAATTATTCACTTTTCTTAATCGATGGATAAGTGATCCCATGGGCATTGCAGACAAAGAGCATGTGTGTGCTTGGAAATGTATTATCCTCCCTACCTGTTAATTTTGATCTAATCCATGTCCTGAAACACACCCCCTCTCCTGCTTTCACAATTATTTCAACGGAGGGAGCGATCCGTCTGTGAATAAATCCCTGTTATGAACGTCTCGTTCACTTAGCCGACAATAATACAAGTTTCTACCATCGCAGCGTCTTGTTGTCATATTTCTTTTACATTGCTTGCTGATTTTATTCAACAAAACTAGCATAAGCCTAGAATTTAGTGCGAGTTGGTGCTACTTTGCCTTATGGTCAGTGCAGTAAGTGATTGTACTATCATTAATACTTGTTCAGCACAAAAGTTCATAGTAGTCAGTACAAAAACATAAAAAACTAAGTCTTACCTATGAAATGTTCTACCTTTATGCTTTGTTTGCTCTTTACTACACCTTTACACAGCGCTAAAGTCCAGCATCTTCAGATTGGCTTTAGTCTTGACTAGTGCAGTTGAATGATATTTGTCCTGAGAGCACTGTACAAATGTGGCAGCGCTATCGACACATGCTCAGGGTCTGTATGCGATATCTAGTGCATATTTCTATGTACACGAGCGACATCAACCATTGGTGACCAGTTGGGCGCATCGAGGGACGTGACTTTATACAAATGAAGAGCGATTTTCTTGAGTGACAGCCAATAGGAGCACTAGTAGATCTCACGTGGTTCTCTCTCAGCTCCCACAGAGGCCGGTTGTGTTCTCCGTGCTGTAGACCGACACAGCAGAGCAACAGTCAGCTACAAAGTTGCTGCTAGCGTGAATGAGGCATTTTGGTTAAGTGTGTCAAAATATACCCGACACCCAAATTCAATTCCTGGCTCAAGGTCCTTTTAATTATGATTTCCTGTCAATACGCTACATTGTTTTATACATTCAAGGGTGAAAAACCTCTAATTAATAATTATTAAAAACTATTACAATTCAAAATTTGAGTGAAAATACACATTTGAAGTCAAAATTTATATACCTTTTGTGATTAAAATTTTTTTTTTTATTTGCCCAAATGATGATTAACAGAGCAAGGAATTGTTCAGAGTATTTCCTGTTATATTTTTTTTCTTCTGTAGTCTTGTTTGTTTTATTTTGGCTAGAATAAAATTCTAAAACAATTATTAAAAAAAAATAAATAAATAAATAAAAAAAACATTAAGGTCAATAATATTAGCCCCCTTAAGCAATATTTTTTTTCTATTGTCTACAGAACAAACCATCATTATACAACGACTTGCTTAATTACCCTAACTTACCCAATTAACCTAGTAAAACCTAGTCAAATATTATGTGCTGTCATCATGGCAAAGATAAAAGAAATCAGTTATTAGAAATTAGTTACTAATACTATTATGTTCAGAAAACAGAAATTGGGGAAAACATATACAAATAAAGTCCGAATTATTAGTCCCTCTGTGTGTTTAAATACATACCAAGCCTTGCAGTTTAGAAGCAGCATTGCAGACTTGCACCCTGTTTTCATATCCCTCGCAATCTCCACTTCAACATTTTCCTCTCCTTCACCTTCCTGCGCATTCTGTTTATTTGTTTTCTCTGAAAGCCTAACCATGGCATTTCTAACCCGGCTATTTCATCCCAGCATCTAAAGAGCCATCAAAGCTGAACGTGTTGGCAGCAGGGCTGGATGACGTGGCCACCCTTGGGCGTCAAGTCGCACAAATTAATTGCATATGGATAAAAGTGTACGTTACGTAAATCCTTTATCAGCAAAGCATAATAATGACAATAAAAAGGAAAGGTCTGACAGATGCCATCGCCACTGAGCTTCAAGTGCTGCTTTTCAAGCGTGCATGTGCTGGTAGATTATTAAGAACCATTTTCAAATCCTAATTAGGGAGCAGATATGTCACAATATGGCAACCCAAGCAACCCTTTGGGAAAAGCGCAGCCGGGGCGAAGGTCAAAACTGATTTAATGAAGCCAAAGTGCTTTTTAAGGGGTCAATCTTAAATGAAATTCATGATCCAAGCACGGTTTTGTATGTGTGTGTGTATTTTAATAAACAGAATCCACCACACACACAATTCAACAAATTAAAAGACCTGACCCCAACAAAACATTGTTAAATGAACCAACTCATAAGTGTCAGCAACAAAGATGCTCCTCTGGGATCCTGTAAAAACACGCATTAATTATGCACATCTTGACATTTTCAAATATGTGGTATATTAAAGAGACATATAGAGTGCATTTTCCTCCCCAGAGCCTCAAAAATGACATGATGTAAAGGTCTCCAAGGCATTTTTTCAGAAATAACAGGACTGTAAAGTTTCTGTGGCAGAGACTCATTAATAAACGGACAGATTAATAAACTATTTTCGACGTGCAATTAATATGTGCGCCACGGGGGAGGGGAGATGAGTCGGGGTTTGTTCATTACATCACATATATTAACATAAAGCTTTCCGGGAACCTGCCATCTAATCAAAGTACTCTCCACTGAGCTGTTACCAGTGATGTTGGGACATGAAATCCATCGCTACACAACCTCTGAGCATAACTTGTGCTGAATTGCTATTTCCTAATCTCGGAGGATGTTGATCTGTGGTTGGTATTTGCCAAATATGTTCTTTTCAAAATTGCGAAGTGCACAAGATCATCATCCTATGTACTTTTCAAAGGTGGGTTACTAAGCTATTCGTGAGCAACTCACAAAAATAATTTCAGATTGTATGTATTAATCTTATTCAAGTTTATTCTACAAACACAAGAGGAAGACTGACAAATTTTACCCAATTATTTTCAAAGATGACAGCATCAAAAAGTCGACAGTTCAGGGTGAAATTTCAAAACTGGGTCTGAAACCTGGCCTGAATTGTTTTTGCAGTCTGGTTTGGTCAGATTTTTGGTATGTTCTGAATTAAGTTTTGTAGTCTAATCTCAATTACATTCGAATTAAAATGTAATTTTTGGAATCTAAACTAACCTGAATGTCTGATCTGAATAGAGCTATTAATTCAAGCTGGATTTAAGAGTTGGGGTTTGGGAATTCGGGTTTGATCTGAAAGATGTTTTGCATCCAATTCGAATTGGTATTGTAGTCTGATCTGAATCAGGTTAATAATCTGAAGTGAATCGTGTTTTTGCAATCTGAATGTAGTTTCACAATCTGATATGAATCAGGTATTTGGAATCAATTTTCAATATGTTTAGAATCTAACTTAAACAGTTTCAAAATCTGATTAAATCTGAATTTAAAATGGTCTGAATGCAGACTTAGAAATCATATTCATTTTAAATTATATCTACACTGTTCTTGTTTTCAAATCTGTCATAAAATCTGCAAGACAACAAAACGAGAACTACAGAAGAATGGGTTCAGATTTAAGATTTAGTCTGAATTGAGTTACGTTTTCGAGGTCTGATCTGAATTCAGATTAAAAATCTAACATGTTTGGAATCAAAATTATACAGAATATCTGATCTGAATTGTTTTATGCAATTTGCTGTAAATGAATTTGAGTTGTATATAAATAGTTATTGGGGTTTGATCTGAACTGGTATTGCAGTCTAATCTGAATTAAGATATTAATCTAAAGTGAACTAGGTTTTTGCAATCTGAATGTAGTTTGACAATCTGATATGAAAAAATTAATCTGAATTGAGGTTTTGAAATATGATTTCGATTCAGTAGAAATGGTATGAATGCAGACTTTGAAAAAGGATCAGATTTTTTTTAATCTCATTTAAACAAATAGTTTCAAAATCTGATCAAATCTGAATTGAGGGTTTGAAATCTGATTTGAATTCAATTTAAAATGGTATGAATGCAGACTTTGAAAAGGGTCTGATTTTCAATGCGTTTAGAATCTAATTTAAACAAATAGTTTTAAAATCTAATCAAATCTGAATTGAGGGTTTGATATCTGATTTGAATTCAATTTAAAATTGTATGAATGCAGTCTTCGAAATCAAATTTGGTTTAAATGATTTCTAAATTCTCTGTTCTTATTTTGGAATCTGTCATAGCATCTGCAAGACAACAAAACAAGAACTAGAGTGGGTTCAGATTTAAGCTTTAGTCTGAATTAATTTATGTTTACAAGGTCTGATCTAAATTAAGTTAAAAAATCTAACATGTTCGTAATCAGAATATATGATCTGAATTGTTTTATGCAACTTGATGTGAATGAATTTCAATTAGATATAAAGAGTTTGTGGGGTTTCCGAATGATGTTTTGAATCTAATCTGAATTGCTATTGTAGTCTGATCTGAATGAAGTTTAATAATCTGAAGTAAATTGTGTTTTTGCAATCTGAATGTAGTTTCACAATCTAATATGAATCAGGTATTTGGAATTGATTTTCAAATGAAGATTTGGAATCTAATTTGAACAAACAGTTTTAAAAATTAAATCAGATCTGAGGTTGTGAAATCAATTCAATATGATGGTATGAATGCAGTCTTTGAAATCGGATTCGGTTTAAATGAAATCTGTGTTTTTGTACTATTTTGAAATCTGTCAGCATCTGCTAGGCAAAGAAAAAAAATGGTAAAAAATCAAGAACTACAGAAGAGTGGGATCAGATTTAAGATTTAGTCTGAATTGAGTTGTTTTTGCAGTCTAATCTGAATTAGAATCAATGAATTTGAGCTGGATAAACATGTATAGTTATTGGGGTTTGATCTGAATTGAATTTGTAGTCTGAACCTAATTAAATTATTAATCTGAATTTAATTGTGTTTTGCAATCTGAATGTAGTTTCACAATCTGAAATGAATCAGGTATTTGGAATTGGTTTTCAATGAAGTTTCTGTATATGATTTGAACAAATTTTTTGTTTTTTTAAATAATCTGAATTGAGGTTTTGAAATCTGATTTGAATTCAATAAAAATGGTATGAATACAGACTTTGAAAAAGGATCTGGTTTAAATGAGTTTCAAATTCTAGTCTCATACTTTTTTGAAATCTGCCATAGCATCTGCAAGACATTACAATAACAAGAACTACAGAAGAGTGGGTTCAGATTTAAGAGCTCATACTATGGCACATGAGATCAATATAGTTAAACGAACATCTTACCATGGAGCCAGTGAGCACTAAGTGATTGTTTCACACGGATCTACTGATTGCACCTCTTCAACACTAAAGCACTTCTTCTCGCCCCTGATGTATCAGCCTCATATCCCCAGCTTGATGATCTGATGACCATTACTGCTGCAGCAGAGCAAATCAAGGGTGGTTGGAACAAAAAGAGACATTGATTTGGTTGAGAAACAACCAGACTAACAAGACTATCAAGTAATAGCGACAAAGTGAGAATGAAGATAACAGCCTAATCTGCAAAGGGAGAAACTTAATGATACTCACTTTTTGGCAATTGTTAATATAGAATAATGATGTAAACCAATAAACATAGAAGATTAGGTGTCAAAATATTAAATAACTTTAGAATGTCAGATGGGGAAAAAGATCAGTGATCCAAAAAAAAAAAAAACCCTTCAAAGACCGTCCAGTGTTGTTGAGAAACAGAAGATGGCTCAATAATGCTCATCTCGCCGGAATCATGCAGTGAAACAGGCCAGTAATTGGCTATTTTCAGACTACTACATCAGGTGTCTGGCTTCCCTCAGGAATTTTCCATGGATTTTTTAGAATAGTGGTTTTCGATTTATGAGTAAAATAAGACTGCAAACCTCATGTGGGAAATTTAAACTACGGTTTGTTTGTGTGCCTGGGTTCTTTCATGTTTTATGTGAAATGTTTCTACATAATGACAACTACTTCTGGAAGACTGAATTTGCATTATTGATGTATCAGACAACATCATCAGGTCTGATTATGTCTCTTTTTGAATGAATGAATTTACAGTAGACTAAATATATTAGCAGATATTATATCCAATTATTTATTTTGACGGAGAGGGAGATTGGTTAAAACTTTACTTGAAGGGGGTTTTCATAAGACACCTTTATAACATTGATAGCTTTATAATCATGACATGACATCAAGAATTTGAATAACTGTCATTAAGTGTCATTTGCTCATGTCATTTTAAATGTAAATAACATTATGTATTTATCATGATAACTTGACATTACCTAGATAACAAAAAAAACATAAGCATAAGAAACCTGTCATTAATATTACAGACTGCCATAAGGTCAACATAATTGTTTCATAAATTTAATTATGATTACCTTTTTTTCAGTTGAACATATACGTTCTATAACATTGTATTTCATAAACGATTATATATATATATATATCCTAGCCAAATTTCCATCAACTGTCCATCTTGGCCTCTTAACCATCCCCAAATCATAATTGGCTTAATCACGTCGTCTCCTCTCCACCAACCAGCAGGTGGTGTGCGGTCTGGCGCAATTTGGCTGCCATCACGTCATGCAAGTGGACACTGCACACTGGTAGTGGATGAGGAGATTCCCCTCAAAATTGTGGAAAGCGATTTAAGTGTCCAGAAAAGTGCTATATTGATGTAAGGAAATATTATAATTATAAGTAGTAATAGTAGTATTGTTATTATTATTATTATTATTACTATTATTATTATTATTATTATTATTATTATTATTATTACTACTACTACTTCTTTTTACAGTGTATGAATTGATTAATTAAATGATTACATTGCATTACATACTGGTGGCTTTAGTGTATTTATGTATCCATGACAGGCGTAAACCAGCCAAGACCAGAACAAAAACTTAAACAAAGAAGTACAGTCTAATTATTATTAGTATATAGATGAATAAAATTAATATATTCACATGGTAATATCGCACACTGCACCAACTTGATGTGCCAAGGTGCTTTTTAAAGCACAACCTGTTGGCAACCTTATTGAAGTAAGCTTAAACTTATTTTACAAAGAAATGGAAGTCATGTTGACCTTGAAATGTTGATAAGTTAATGACCTAATAAATTCCTGAAACTGGAAGTTCCTGTGGGAGTCTATGGCGAATAATTAGCCTTACGGGTGGCTAAAAAAACCTGACATCGTAACCAAACAGCCCTCCAGCAGGAGTCTTGTAATAATCAAGCTTTAATGCAGCACTCTTCCTAATGAAATCGTATCTAAATCCCGTTCACATGAGTCCAATACATTATGCATCGCCACAGTGAGCATAACTAGCTGTGCAAAAGCAGTTGAGATCATTAGCATCGCGGTCTTCCCACGCACAATAATTGATCTCAGTGACAGAATTTTCACAGAGAGCCACAATGAATGTGCATAAAAACACTCCTGGTTACAGCAGAAAGCAAGAAGAGACCTGTTCGGTGTGGCTACAGTTAGCGTAGCCCATTTTGCTAGTTTTCAAACACGTTAATGAATCTGTCAAAAAGACTTCAAGATTGCAAGATAATGCTAATCAGTACAAGCATGTTATGATGGTGCCTATGAACTTTTCACACAAACCACATGAAGAGCCCTACTGGGAAGTCTAAATATAAACATGAAGAGAATATGTGCTGCTAGCTTAGGCTATACCCGGCGTTCTGTGTACATTTAATTACTGAGAGTGGTTGCTGTGAAAATGCTTTACAGGACAAACAGTTTATCAAAGCATGATTTACTGAATTGGGTTTGCTCCAGGGGCATGTTCAAGCATGTGCACAGGATTCACTCCTGCTTGATCTTAATAAACCGCTACTAATCTGTACATGCTAGCGCTGGAGCTAAATAAGCTTTCAGGAAAATGCTGACACTAATCAAACATATTAAAGCAGAAAATATGTTACTCAAAGCCACTCAGAGAGGATCAAGTGGCCAAACAGTAGACGCAGGAGAATCATATACTGTGTAATGGATAATGTACATCCAATTTTGAAAGGGTTTATTTTATTTTAGGAACAACAAATAATATATTGACTTCTAGTTGATCATTTGGTATCAGAAGTGGCTTAGTATAGAATATAAAGTCATGGTGCTGTGGAAAAAGAATTAATATTGTGTATGACTCCCATGAGCTTGGAGGACTGCATCCATACATCTCTGCAATGACTCAAATAACTTATTAATAAAGTCATCTGGAATGGCAAAGAAAGCATTCTTGCAGGACTCCAAGAGCTCATCAAGATTCTTTAGATTCATCTTCAGTGCCTCCATCTTACCCTAGACATGCTCAATAATGTTCATGTCTGGTGACTGGGCTGACCAATCCTGGAGCACCTTGAACTTCTTTGCTTTCTTTGCTTCTTTGGTCTTGAAACCTCAGGCTGTTAATGTTGCCATCCACTCTGCAGATCTCTCGGACGCACTAATACTGAATGTAACCCCAAACCATGATTTTTCCTTCACCAAACTTAACTGATTTCTGTTATAATCTTCAGTCCATGAGGGTTCCAATCGGTCTTCTGCAGTATTTGTGTTGATTGGGATGCAGTTCAACAGAGGATTCATTGGAAAAATCTGCCTTCCGCCACTTTCCCAAATAATCAACTAGTTATTATTTGTTGCTCTTATAACTGGGATTGACGACAAGACTTTTCAGGTAGTGTACATCATCCTGCTTTTTGCATAACTGTTGCACACATAAGTAGATCATTGAATGTTTAATTATAGCATGATAAAAAAACAAATACACACAAAAAAGGGTTTGAGTAAATTACTAATATTTATTTATGAAGGTCTGATAATATTTCAAAACAATATTGTCAATTTTTTTGTTGAAAATAAACTTCAATTGGTCAAAACAGTTCATGTAATCATTTGTTATAATTGAAAAAAAAAAATCAAGATAAACCACAGAACACAGATTTCTTAACTCATCTGAAGTTAAAACATTAGTATTGCATTGTTTTTTTTTTTTTGTTATTTTAACCAAATTTAATTTATTCGAAAGGGCTCTATACACAGTTGAAGTCAGAATTATTAGCCCCCCTGTTTATTTTTTCCCCAATTTCTGTTTAACAGAGAGAAGGTTTTTTTCAGCACATTTCTAAACATAATAGTGTTAATAACTCATTTCTAATAACTGATTCATTTTACCTCTGCCATGATGACAAACATTTTTCAAGACACTTCTCTACAGCTTAGTGACATTTAAAGGCTTAACTAGGTTAATTAGGTTAACTAGGCAGGTTAGGGTAATTAAGCAAGTTATGGTATAACAATGATTTGTTCTCTAGACTATTGAAGAACAATATAGCTTAAAGGGGCTAATGATTTTGACCTTAAAATGGTTTTAAAACAAATTTAATCTGCTTTTATTCTAGCTGAAATAACAAATGAGACTTTCTTCACACTCAATATATTTTTTTTTACTTGTTTAAACTACTTGTCAGGTGTAGTCTACTTTCCTGGTGTAGTCACAACAACCTGAGGCTCAACACACTCAAAACAGTGGAGATGATGGTGGACTTCAGGAGAAACCCCCCTGCTCTCTCCCCACTGAGCATCATGGACAGCATTGTGGCAGCAGTGGAGTCATTCAGGTTCCTGGGCACCACCATCTCTTAGGACCTGAAGTGGGACACTCACATTGACTCCATTGTCAAAAACGCTCAACAGAGGCTGCACTTTCTTTGTCAGCTGAGGAAGTTTAACCTCCCAAAGGAGCTGCTGAAACAGTTCTACACCTCCATCATTGAATCAGTCATCTGCACATCAATAACTGTCTGGTTTAGCTCAGCTACTAAATACGACCTCCAAAGACTACGTCGAATAGTTCGGACTGCTGAGCAAATCACTGGTACAACCCTTCCTACTCCCCAAGAACTGTACTTATCCAGAGCGAGCAGAAGGGCTGCCAAAATCACTCTGGACCCCTCACACCCAGCACACTGCCTCTTTGAACTGTTACCTTCTGGTCGACGCTAGAGAACTGCACACCACAACAGCCCGACACAGAAACAGTTTCTTCCCTCAGGCAATCCATCTCATGAACACTTGATGATAATACTTGTGGAACCAACATCACTACTTGCTATACACTTTTATACACATATAAACTTATTTAACTACACACTTTACATGCCAATTTGCACATAACAGCTGCACATATAACGTTGTATATAGTAATAAACACATATATACA
>NC_079453.1:40863351-40985851 GCF_903798145.1 Danio aesculapii
CCACGATGCAGACGTGGACAATTCGGTATCGGTTCAGTAATAATCATAACTGGTTATTATGTACCAATGTCATTTATCTCATATGCGCTATGTCGCCGTAGCTTACTATGGCGAGGGAGGCGAGCGTGAGTATTTACAATGCTCCAACTACTTAAAAAAAAAAAAAAAACAGAAACTTTGCACAATTTCACTGTGTGTGTTTGCTGGACAGTCTTTCACTGACACTTACAGCAGAAGCCCCTATTTCATTGCGATTGAGAAAATGAAAGTAAACCCCTTTTCTCACTGTGTGCCCTTTTGACCTGGTGGCGTAACATTTCCTCTCGGCTGTTACAGCGATACTTCGGGATACAGACACAAGCTTGTCTACAGAGCGAGTTTTCTCCTCTGCGTCTATCATGGATCAGCTCTGATCGCCGCTGCCGTTTATCAGTGTCACTCATTGGTGAACAGAGCCAGAGAGTTAGAGCTAATTGCAGCCCTTTCTGTTGAGCACGTGACCAATCATATGGGTGTAAAACAAGGCTCAGAAAGCGAGCGGGACATTTACATGTACTTGAGTTTTTAAAGGTACAGTTTCTTTATCTGACTTTGTATTAAAGGACAAAACTGTATTACAAATAGTATATACATATATTTATCAATTTTAATACAAGAATTGCTGTGCTGTGAAGAAAATATAAAACTGTGTATGGAAAGCATCGTCAATGCACCGTGATGCACTGACATCTCGAACTGAACCAAATCGATGGCATGATAATCGTAACCGAACCCTGAAACCAGTGTAGGTTCACACCTCTACTCGTATGTAATAAATTCAAGTCCAAAGAAACTGAGATTTTCAAGTGGTCTAGTAGATTGATTCACAAACTTGTGATTAAATGTACTTTTTGATCAATTAAATGGTGTTTACCTAATGCAACACATTTTTAAAAGGATAAATATAATATAATAAACCACAAATTACGTTATGTTGTACAATTTAACACTATTTGTTTTATTATAATTATTAAAATAAAAACGTAACCGTGCAAACATTCCTATTATTATTATTATTATTGCTCCAGTTTCCCCCACAGTCCAAAGACATGCACTATAGGTAAATTGAATAAACCAAATTGCCGGTAGTGTATTTGTGTGAATGAGTGTGTATGTGTGTTTCCCAGTATTGGGTTGTGGCTGGAAGGGCATCCACTGCGTAAAACATATGCTGGGATAGTTGGCGGTTCATTCTGCTGTGGCGATCTTTGAAATAGAGACTAAGCCAAGAAAAATGAATGAATTGTTATTATTATGTTAGTAGTTAAGAGTAGAATGTTTCTGTTTGGCAGGTTGTTCATGCTTGTTCAGTTTTCATTTTTATGGACAATGGATTTTTTTTTTTCCAGTGCAATCTAATGGCTACTTGCAACTTTTTGATTTATTGGCTAATTTGTATCTCATATATACATTTTAGTAGGATTAGCTCATCTTCCAAATGACTGTTGAGTTTAGGGGTGGGATTTGGGGGCACACTTCAGTTTAAAAAAATATTACAAATTCATATTTCATATGAATTAGCCATTTTTCTGACAACAACACATAAATATCGTACAAAATTGCGACGCTTCCTTGTGAAATTGGCCTTTTGTTTTTGTTGTTTCTGAATCATATACAGTAGTACACCAAAATGAAAAAGGTTCACATACATCTCATTCTACCTGGAAAGAAAGCCACAATGATGCCAAAACTCTCAAATATAAGAAAGCTATTGAATTAGCACAAACAATGATCAACTAAATGCAGGGTTTTCAAAATCACAAAGTGGTTTAAAGCACAAACTCTAAAATACATCTAGAAGTCTTGTGTGCTGGAGTGTTATTGTAGGTACACCCTAAACATGACACTAAACAAAATCTGTGATTGGTTGATTTACATTGAAATCATTGAAAATAGGCTCTGGGAAAAAAATAAATAAATAAAACATCTGCAAAGAAGTCCACTGCTGAAAGACTGCTGTAAGAAAAGGCAATGAGAGAACAGAATACATTTACCATGGGGCTATGTGACAAAAAGCTTCTTTATTGATGTCTTTCTGTGGTCGAAACGCTTATTAAGCGACTACATTAATAAAAATTCCCTGTTAATTTACGCGCCCTCAGGCCATTCGAGATGTAGGAGGAATTTTTTTCTCTCTAGAGTAGAACAATAAAGATGATTTTCAGATGAAAACGGGCTCCTTGGTGATTCAGAAAATGCAAGTCAATGGCTATAGTACATTTACTTTGAAAGCAAAATGAATACCGGTGGCTCCTGATGATACAATGAAGCCTACAGAAGTGATTCAGTGAATAACCAAAGTCAAATCAGATGGACAGTCTATAGTGCCTCATTCACACTAACAACTTTGTAGCTGCCTGTCGCTTTGGGTAGCAATTGAAGTTGCTAGTGGGTGTTCCTATCTTGAGGTTGCTTAGGTAACGTTTATGGTGATATTCACAGAGAGCGAGTTTTGTGCCACTGAAAGAAAACATTGTTCCGAGGAAAAGCTAAATATAAATGGAATCAGTCCATAAAATGTTTAAGTACAATGATTATCAGGAAAAAAAAAAAGAGTGTTCGCTGTCATTGTGGCTATTTATTCAATATTTTACATGGTTCTGTGTTGGTCTACAGCACAGAGAATACAACCTCTGCAGGAGCTGAGAGTGGATCACGTGAGCTCTACTGGTGCGCCTACTGGCTGTCGCTCAAGGAAGTCGATCTTTACATAAAGTTGGAGGGTTCTCAACTTTGTCCGTTATTCGAAACGCCCACCTGGTCACCAATGTTCACTGTCGCTAACATAGATGGAGCCCTCCATTGAAATGGATGGTCGCTTGCACTGCGAGTCACTTATAGTTTGAACGCAGCTTAATAATGTTGGCTTGAGAAAGCCAACATACTGTTATACTACTCTGTCCTCGAAATCAAACATATCTCCTCCTAGGTCGTTCATGCAACAAGGCCCAAGTTTGGTTAAAATGTGCCATCTGCATTCAAGATGTATGCTGTATTTCCTCATGCCAATCAGACTTATAGCTTTGAATAAAATTTTTTTTAATAAATATTACATTTTAATAATCTGGCCATATAAAAAAAAAAATTATACAAGTCCCAAATTTGGCCAAAAGCGTTGTCAGTGTTAGATTTTGTTGCTATTTCCTTTCAGGTAGAGGTGTGAACCTACACTGGTTTCACGGTTCGGTTACGATTATCATGCCATCGATTCAGTTCAATTCGATATCTCGGTGCATCACGGTGCTTTCTATACACAATTTTATTTGTTCTTCACAACGCAACAACTTTTATTTTCTCAATCGCAGTGAAATAGGGTCTTCTGCTGTAAGTGTCAGTTGAAAGACTCCTTAAAGGCGCTCCATAGCGCAAGTGAGATAAATGACGGCAGTACATAATAACCGGTTATGATTATTACTGAACTGATACTGAATAGTCCACGTCTGCATCATGGTGCACCGAAGAAACAATTAATTTTGACACCCCTAAAGTCAGGTTTATCAGACTTCTAGGTTTCCAATAAATAATTTTTAAGCATTATTTTTCTCAAAATATGGCATGATATTGACTTGAACTCCACATTTTTTACTGATATGGCAAGACATTTTTGCATGCATCACTTCCACACGAACTTTATTGAAAATATAATGCTTAAGTGTGAGTTTCCGCCAGGTGCTCCAGTTTCAAAAACACGTGGTATAAGTGAATTGGGTAGGCTAAACTGTCCTTAGTGTATGTGTGAATAAATGTGTATGGATCTTTTCCAGTGGTGGGTTGCAGCTAGAAGGGCATCCGCTGCACAAAACATATGCTGGATAAGTTGGAGGTTCATTCCGCTGTGGTGATCCCAGGTTAACAAAAGGACTAAGCCGAAAAGAAAATGAATGAATTTTCAATAAAATACATAATTTACATAATGTCCAGATCCAGTTTTTGACGGTCATAGAGACATCGGGGTTGATTTATATCACTCATACTGGCAAGAAGCTTTGATGTATCATCACTAAGCTGTCAATTATCCCCATAGCAATAAAAACCTAGCAACCATTTAAAAACAGCAATATCTCTACATCAGAAAATCATAGGAACATGAGTGTTGGCTCGTTTGGGACCAAATGGGGCTTCCTGTATACTATGCATGGTAACAATGATAAGCCAAGTGCTAATATTGATTAGCTACATGTTATTAATGATTATCTAAGTGCAATAACATATGCTAGAAATGCCTACTAAGTAGGGTTGGGCCAATAGACGATGCCATCGTCCATCGCCGATGGGCATCACGATGCTGAGCCGGCATCGCCGATCCTTCGCCCCGCCCCAAACCCGCTTTCGAAAAATACACACTTAGGCCCCGTTTACACTAATACATCTTAGTTTTTAAATGGCATTTTAAAACGAAAATGATCCACATCCACACTGTGTTTTACCATGCATTTCTGAACAGCCCTCCATCCGCTGAAAACGCACATCACTTGACAACACATACAGACACAGCCACAAACATAGCCACACACGCTGTCATATGCTCGTCTGAGCTCCAGAGAGCAGTGCACGTCGGACAGGTCATCAAGAATGTACCGCTGGATCACGTCTCACTATAGTCATTAAACGTGATATTTAATTAATCTGGTCTCCATCTAACGACTCTTTTGTCTTTTTAATCTATCAGGTAACGTGTCACAGCATCAGTACACTGCTTCAATCTTTCACTTTCACACTTGTACATAGTAATTTTAGCGAAAACCTTAGATACTGTTGGTTGGGCACTGACCGACTTTGTGGACACCATTATAACGACACAGATCACTCTGCCTATTCATGCCAGAGTCCCGTGGAAAAAGTGATTGACAGGCGGTAATTTGTGTGTAACTTATCTTTATTTATTTATTATCGATGTTTCACATTAGACATCGTACAATGCCAAATTGGTCGACATCCCCCAACCCTACTACTAGGTATTAGCATTTGATCAAAAATGTACACGAGCTTTGCTATTTAGCAACCACCTAGCAATGTCAGTCCTAGCGCAGTTGAGAAAGCCAAGGTGAAACTCTCTAGTTTTATAATGTTGTCCCAACACAAATCGATTGTGTGGAACCCAGCATTTTTTACAGTGTATATTGGACGCATGCTCCATTTATTTATTTTTTTTATTTAATTTGATCTTTTTTTGTGGCTGAATTATCTTTGTAAATAATTACTTTGCCTCAAACATACCTGATACTTCCATCTTAAACCATAATTAATCTGCCAACAGTCGCGCAATTAAAGTAATTTCCGACAAGTCAATTCAGATTCAAAGGGCCTTGCAAACAAAATGGCCCATGACAAATATTGACACATGAAGATGGGATGAAGCCAGCGGCACCCTGTTGATCGCAGCATCTGTGCCTCCAAACGCAAGACTTCCAGCATCACACACTACCACATGAACAATGGAAGACGAACTAGATTTTGGCTTTGGTGAAGGATCGCGTTTCTGGGGCCGAGAGCTGATAGCAGATAAGGCAGCTGTTCTGGAGGACGACTGACAAGAAAGCCTGCCGAAGCGCAGACAAGAGGCTAAAGCGCATTTGTCAGGCGCTATTGCTCACCAGGGCTTTCCCAGCCAGTGAATGCAAGCTGACAGTGTTTGCAAGAATTAAAACATCACGCTTTATCCCGCTGCCTAAACCTGATATATCATATTTTCGGCGAGGCGTCTCATGGAGTGAGGTTGGCGTATGGTCCAAAGCGGAAGTGGGAGGAGAGGTTTTTGTTTTGTTTTTTCCCCCAGAAACAATGCGACGGCCAGAGACCACTCAACCAGGGAAGACCAAGCTGTTGCCTGGCTCTCGGTACATATGCAGTTCACCATGTACATCATATGACGGAGATGGTGAGGGGCATCAATTCCTCTTAGAGGATCACACAACTCATGCATGGTAAACTCTAGATGGGATACAGCTGAGGATATACTCACATCCTTATAGCATACACTGTACAACAATAATTCATATTTTTATAATACAATTCAATGGGTAACTTAATAAATAATATGAGTAATACTAGGTATAATTATTGTTTTATTTTACTATGATGGTTGGGTTTTGGGTTGGGGTAGACAAAATAGAATTTAATGAGTAATTTCATAAATAATACTAGGTATAAATACTTTTTTACATTACTGTGAGGGTTGGGGTAGGGTTGAACATTAATAAAATATAATTTAATAATTAATGTATAAAACAATATAAATAATAATAGGTATAGTTACTTTTTTTACATTACTGTGATGGTTAGGTTTAGGCTTGGGGTAGGGGTAGACATTAATAAAATATAATTTAATGGGTAATTTAATAAATAATATGAAAAATACTCTGTATAATTACTGTTTTTACATTATTGTGATGGTTGAGTTTAGGTTTGGGGAAAGGGTAGACATTAATAAAACACAACTAAATGAGTAATTTAATAAATAATATGAATAATACTAGATATAATTACTTGTTTATATTACTGTGAGGTTTGTATTTTTGGTTAGGGTAGGGGTGGACATTAATAAAATATAATTTAATGAGTAATTTAATAAATCATATGGAAAATACTTAGTATAATTACTTTTTGCATTACTGTGATGGTTGAGTTTAGGTTTAGGGAAGGGCTGAACAATAAAAAAATAGAGTAATTTAATAAATAATATAAATAATAAATAACTTTTGGCTGCAGCTGTATCCCTTCTAGATAGCAAGATCCTTCCTGTAACTGATGCATATTAGAGGAAGGGGTTCCCATTGGCCAAGACTATTTTAGTGTTTGATAACATATTTAATGAGTTCTGGACAATCTAAATCTGATGGATCTAAACAAGAGCTGCAGCTACCCATTGATTTAAAATGTATATTTCAAAATATCAAACATTACTGTAAAAATAAAAACAATCTGTATTCAAAATATTAAACATTACAGTAAAAATAAAAACAATCTGTATTCAAAATATTAAACATTACAGTAAAAATAAAAACAATCTGTATTCAAAATATTAAAAATGAAAGTTAAAAAAACTAAAAAATTAAAGTTAAAAAAAACAACAGACACACATACTTAAAATCTATATAATTGAATCCCAAACTAAATATATAAATAAGTATATTAAATACTAGCTAGAAATTAAGAGACCCCTTGGAAATTTTAATAAATAAATAATTTGTTAGAAGAGAAAATTCCAATTGGCTTAAATACCAAAAAGAGGTGTTATTTTCAGACGTGTAATGACTTAAAATGAGAACAAATTCAGTTCATTAGAAACTCATTTTTTTATTTCACCAACATACTGTACGGTGTATTGTGCATCGCTAATTTTACTCTTCATTCACACCAAAGGTGGCGAGAGTCAGTTTGCTCAGGCCGCCCTGACGACAATGCTGTCCGCTCTCCCTGCTCCACTGGAAAAAGCATCAAAATTTGCTACTGTACATTGATCTCATATTTAAAGCAACCGCTGCAGCATATCAGCAAATCACTTACATTCCTGCATAAAAAAACATGCTTTCTAGCATGAAAATAGCACACGCTTTATCAAATTTATTTAACTATGGAAGATCGCGTGTTCTGTGGCTTTGCTCCACTTATCCAATAAGTCCATATGTCTGAAATATTCTGAAGCAGCGATACAGTATTGTACTATATGTTATACTGTCATTAGCATGAGATTCACACTTTTTAAATAAAAAAATAATAACTAAAACAAAAATAAAAAAAATAAAAATACATACATATATGCATGTATGTATGTATGTATGTATTTATGCATGTATTTATGCATGCATGCATGTATGCATGCATGTATGCATGCATGTATGTATGTGTGTATGTATGTGTGTATATATATATATATATATATATATATATATATATATATATATATATATATATATATATATATATATATATATATATATATATATATATATATATATAAATATATATATATATATACACACACCCTGTGATCAGAACCAAAGTTCACATGACTGTGTTCTCTGGAATCCTCTCAAGCAGTGGACTGCAACACTCCGATTGCTTGTGCCGAACCATGTTATAGCTCATTACCAAAAAGTTGACTTGATTTCAACAATCCTTAACATCCACACCGCCAAAGACGTGCCGCGCCACTCCTCACCACCGGCTCCCATTGAAAATGAATGACTTCCAGCTACTTAGACGCTTTCAGCATGAATGCACAGTTACTCTTAAAGGTATAGCTCACCCAAACATGTTCACTTTTTCAAAACCTTTTTGAGTTGAAAAAAATGTACTACTGAAGTCAAAAGGTCCAGGTCAAATAATGAGGAAATTTTCATTTTTGGGAAATATATATATATATATATATATATATATATATATATATATATATATATATATATATATATATATATATATATATATATATATGTATATATATATATATATATATATATATATATATATATATATATATATATATATATATATATATATATATATATATATATATATATATATGTATATATATATATATATATATATATATATATATATATATATATATATATATATATATATATATATATATATATGTATATATATATATATATATATATATGTATATATATATATATGTATATATATATATATATATATATATGTATATATATGTATATATATATATATATATATGTATATATATATATATATATATATGTATATATATATATATGTATATATATATATATATATATATATGTATATATATATATATATATATATATATATATATATATATATATATATATATATATATATATATATCAATATATGCAATGATGTTGAACACTTTATATTAAACATACTGCAAAGAACAGCTTCGTGAACTGTACTTTATGAGCACATGACAAATGGATATGGTTATGCTCGATGGCAAAAAAATGAAGTTGTTACTGAAATCCCACATTTCAAGCAAGCAGATACAAATTTACTGTAAGGGACAGTGTGTACCATTCCGCTCAAACACACAGCTGTGAAATAAATTCACAAACTGCAAATTTCCATGATTAATTAGTCAGAGAGTAATTGGTTAGTCAAAATGAGTACGGCGCTCGTGTTTAGAAAGCATACATCGTGCCCATCAGCCCCCCAGTTTTTCTTCTTCTTCTTTAAAAAGGTGATTCATCAAATAATTAAAAGCTTTCATTGTAAAAAGCTAGTAAAGTCCTGAAATGTTCAGTACACAGCGGCACAAAACTACTAAAGCGCATCCCTTGAGCGGGATGATATGCTCTGATGTAATCTCGGAGCATGGACTCATGGGATTTCCCTTGCTCAGCATTCAAAAGTTCAGAGCTGTAAGATCAGAAATATCGCTAGTGCACAACATCTAGTTCACAACATCCAAGAGTCTTGGAACTCTTTACTAAAGCAGTTAGGATTAGGTTAGGCATGCATGTATCATAGCATGTAAACTCAGACAAACTACAGTACTGTTTACTCAATATAGTGAGCTTTAATGTTCTATGAAAATTTAGATTTTTACTAAATTAATGCAGTTTTTCCAAGTAAACAATAAAACTCTAGAGGCAAAAAAACATCAACAACTTTATTTTTTCCTACATAAATGTTGAGATTATCAATTAATGAAGACTTCACTTTAACAAGCAAAGGCACAATACTACTGTACGTCTACACCACAAACACACATTTTGACAATTGCTCATGGTTTGAACATGAGTACATTTTGCATCACATCTATCTCCTTGTAGGCTTGGGTGGTATGTAAATTTTGATACCGTCAAACCTCCTCCCTATTTAACCTCGGTATCTGGTATTACTGTGCATTTAAAAAAAAAATATGATGTAAGGCTCAGACAGCGTCACCAAACTGTTGGCTTGAGCCTAAACCCTTCAGAAACTGAATACCATATATGCGACCTTAGGTTCACGGTCACCTGTTTGTCTTATTCGTACTAGAGATCTGCGCGGGATGCTCTCTCTCATTCACACACATACACACACACACACACGCACACACACACACACACACACACACACATAGACAGCACCAAGCGACGCACAGCATCACGCTCTCTCTCTCTCTCATTCACACACACATGCATAGAGAGCACCAAGTGACACATAGCATCACGCTCTCTATCATTCACACATACACACACACACATAAACAGCATCCACGCGGATACGCATGTGCTCGCTCACTCGGGAGCGATACTTTTAGACCACTCGCTCTCGTTCAAATTACAGTGTCACTGACCGTTCCTATGCTTTATTCGGAAATGTATTCCCCTGTCACAAGAAATCTGGTCAGGTCCTGTGGTACAGCAGCGGGAATGCAGACCTCTCGTTCGTATTTACCACGTCTCCCTTCTCATTTGATCGAAATCAGAAAGAAATACTGCAAAACTGCAGAGGTTGTGTTCTTTTTCAAGACCAGGTCACTTGGTGCACGACTCGCCATCGTACCTCACCTCTCTCTCCTCCACACTGTTCAGTGATGACAATACGCATTTTTAGCCATTAAATAAATAATATTTATTATTTAATACTTCATTAAATAATTTCATTTCCCCTGCCCAGAGCAAATCCGTGACTGCCGTCTGGGTGTAATAATCTTACTAGCCAATTGAGTGAGCACACTTTCATTCTACCCATTCAGAATTGCACAAACAAACTATGCAGAACGCCCACAATAAAAAACAAACAGGAAAGCGTAGACAAGTGGGATGATGGCGTTTGTGCTGAGTTAATATCAAAGAAAAACAGGACATCAGTAATATGGGAATATTTTGGTTTCTAAGTCACAGACACTGATGCCACAGCCCGAGAAAATACAACAACCAGCCCCTAAAAAAGCACCACATGCGAATTGATTAATATGAGAGTCTTGTTAAAAAGTCAACTAAAAGTATTGCCAGTGACACTGAATCTAATAGCAAGCAATAGCAGAGTATAATTCCAGAGTTATTTCAGCCATGTTAGTTTGCTGAGTGTTCTGTATTTTTATAATTATTATATATAGTTTAAGTCAGAATTATTAGCCCCCCTGAATTATTAGCCCCATTTATTTTTTTGCCCAATTTCTGTTTAACGGAGAGAAGATTTTAACACATTTCTAAACATAATAGTTTTAATAACTCGTTTCTAATAACTGATTTATTTTATCTTTGCCATGTTGACAGTAAATCATATTTTACTAGATATTTTTCGAGACACTTCTATACAGCTTAAAGTGGCATTTAAAGGCTAAAAAAAGGGGGCTAAAAATTCTGACTTCAACTGTTGAACTTGTTTAAGGCACTGTCATTTTATGTTTAAGGTTTGCTCTAGAGAAAATTTTCATTTCTGAATATTTAAAAAATAATTTGAATAATTGTTTAATTAAGTTTATATATCTTTAGTTCCTTTTTTAACTAACACTCACTGCATTTTAGCAGTAAGAAGCTACAATACAGATTATTGAGCTGAAGCTTGACTACAAAATTAAATCGCAAATCAAATAAAAATTGCATTATCCATTAAAAAAATAGTTAATAGCAATTACATATTTCCCCTAATCACACAGCCCTAGATACAACTTCTTAAAAATACTCCAGAATCGTCTTGCAGGATTGTTGGGAAACACTGCATTACCGTAGACATTACCACACATGTACACATTGTTCATTTTGATCAAAAAGTGTAAACCAGCTACAGGTTCAGTAGAGTAAACCAGTGTTTCCCAACCCTGTTCCTGGAGGCACACCAACAGTACATATTTTGGATGTCTCCCTTTTCTGACCCATTAACTTCAGGTGTTGGAGTCTCTTCTGATGTTATGATAAGTTGATTCAGGTGTGTTTGATTAGGGAGAGGTTGAAAATGTGTACTGTTGGTGTGCCTTCAGGAACAGGGTTAGGAAACACAGGAGTAAACTGATCAACTTAGCATAAACTCCACTCTCTCACACACACATCACGCTAAAAAGGTATTATCCCCAACAACCTCTACAATGGATTTATTTCCCTCTAATTAGCCAAGCTTAACCCTTAAATGTTGTCTGTATACTGGGAGACATCTGAAAGGCTAACTGTGATTTAGAGTTTGGGATTAATTGTTCAGTAACAAAATGTTGAGTAAAGAAGTTCCTTGCGAATATTCGGGTCAAGCAACACGAGAAGGCCATTAACCTTGAGGTAAGCGTCCCAATCTTTTACCACAGGCATACAGGGCACCCCTGTGGCGTGGGGGGCCCTCAAGGCTTTATGAGCCAATTATAGTTAAACTTCTCTATCTAGAACCATTTTTCTCTGCATAGGAGTCGCATCAAGCTGTGTGGATCCATTTGCTTATACTGATTTTATTTTGTGCCACAGAGTGAGCAATAATGCATTCACAAACAATCACAACTGCTGCAAAAAAGATATACTTGCTGATTATTGAGATTTAAAGATACGACACAAACAGCAGGAGTAATATACTAATATGCTTCATTCAGACTTGCTGCAGCTCGCCGTATATGCATGGTCTAAATGTAAGAAAGCCAGACCTTTGAACAGAAAATATTTCAGCACAGAATATGGGATGTAGAATGTTGCATAATAGAGCACACTGAGCAATTTCATGAGATCATTACAAATCACAATGTGTGACGT
Organism: Danio aesculapii; assembly: GCF_903798145.1. NCBI lineage: Eukaryota > Metazoa > Chordata > Actinopteri > Cypriniformes > Danionidae > Danio > Danio aesculapii. The sequence goes on from NC_079453.1 coordinate 40,876,053, forward strand.
TGATCTAATCATCTTGAGTACAATGTGTAAGACTGTACAATGGTTTATACCTATAGAGTTTCATGTTTTACAGATTATTAGTTTAATTAACAGTAGTTTATGATACATGGGTTTCTTTTATTTATGTTTTCACATTGTATTATAACACCTAGATTTTTGCTTTGAGAACATCTGATGTTGAAATGTTTTAAATAGGGTTGGGTCGATAGATGATGCCATCGTCCATTGCCAATGACAATGGCAGAGCTGCCATCATGACCCTCCGCCCCACCTACTCCTCCTTTGAGAAAAATACAGACTTAGGGCCCGTTTACACTAATACGTCTTCGTTTTCATTTCGTTGGCAGTTTAGAACGAAAATGATCCACGTCCACACTGGCGTTTTATCTAGCATTTCTAAAAAGATCTCTCCGTCCACACTATACGTCTGAGCTCCAGCAGTCAGCCCAGAAAGCAGTGCACGTCGACAGTTTATCAAAAATGTACCGCTGGATTTCGTCTAACTATAGTCATTAAATGTGATATTTAATTAATCTTGTCTCTATCTAATGACTCTTCAGTCTTTTGAATCTATCAGGTAACGTGTCACAGTGTCAGTACACTGCCTCAATATTTCAGTTTCACGCATGTACTTTGTAATTTTAGCGAAAACCTCAGATACTGTTGGTTGGTTCCTGTTGGTTGTGCATCTTTTTTTACCAACCAAGTTTACCAACGACATTATAACGACACAGATCACTGCCTATTCATGCCAGAGTACCCCCGGAAATTGACTGACAGGTTGTAATTTGTGTGTAACATCTTTATTTATTCATAATTTTGTTAAGGGTTAAACAAAGACCCTGCGGGTCAGGTAGTTGAAATGGTAGGCTGCAAAGAATTAATTTGTTATGAACGACGATGCCATCGTCCATCACAATGTTTTACATTAATTAAAATTAATCGACATCGCCCAACCCTTGTTTTAAAGTATTTTTTCGTTTTAAAATAGTTTTTGATATTTTTTTCTACTTCTTTTGTAATTTGAAACCATGTGTAGTTTGGTTTGGACATATAAATCATGATAGAAACCAAAAAACATACACCAAAAACAGAGTTGAAACCTAATTTGGGTAAAACGTCTACAACTCAACCACTGGGCCAATTTTTTTTAAATCTTACCCAACGTTATTAGTAAGATCAGCTGGGTTTCCTTGTTGCCAAACTTGTGTTCAGCATATATAATCAATATATTGCTTAAGAAATCCTTAAATGTCAATAAAAGTCATTTGTTAAACTGGGTAGTTACATTTTAAACATAAAAATTATCAGAGCTCAATGTCCCATAATGCAACTTGACATTACAACTTGACAACGAAAAATACTTAAAAACATTTCAACATCAGATTTGTTAGCTAACATATATTTGTACAGTTTAAGCCATAATGCAAATTTATATTATATTTAAACATCATCAGCATGTACTTACAGTAAGCAAATATTAATATATACTTTGCACTTTGCAACCAGCTATGAAATATGCAAAGGAACACTCCACCTTTGGAGCAAGCAGGTGCAGCAATATTCTGATTTACAGTAGATATAATTTAAATATTACTATTCGGAACTATTTTCAGATGCTGCGTAATATCATTGCACCTGCTGCAGCCATGGTACAGCAGCAAAGCTCACTGATTATTAAAGCAGAATGAGAATATATTGGTCTTTGTTATATCTGCCTAGAAAATAGCAACTTTTCATTTCCGTCAGTCTTATTAGGACAATTAGGACAATTATTGAAACTGTTTGGTCATTTTTGAATGATATGTCATTAATCTGATTCAACAATCTATGTTAAGCTAAGCCAAGTTAAAATACTCCAACCAAATGGAATAAGCAATGCTAGAACTTTTTAATTCTAGGGGAGTTGTACAATAATTTAACAAAATAAATAAAAAGGGAGCTCTTCCTTAAACAAGCAAGACCCCCTGAAGTAACCAATCCACAAGAACACTCCGAGACTGCTACCTTAAATATCTAACACTATAATAAAAAATAAAAAACGGAGACTATATTAGGTTCTAGCCGAATAGGAAGAAAATGGGATGTACATTCCTGTAGGACCACCATTTAGAACATCATTACTTCTATTACATGGAAAAAATGGGTGGTGTTTAGTGTGACAGTTCACAAGGGGTTTTATTTGTCATTTTTTACTCTTAACAGCAATAATACAAGGCATTTTTTTCAGTCTTAATGTGTCGAAAGAGTGCAAGTTCTTCTCTATGAAAGGGTTAACGCACGTGCCCTACGTGTGCGCTTCATTCTGTGACAGTGACACTCATCAAAGGCTAACCGGACGCAGCTACTCCTGTAGTAAAATCTGCTTTAACTGGTATTATCTCAAAGAGAAAAATGTATCTCATCCTCTCGGAGTATTAGCGCAGAATATATTATCCTTATAGTGGCTGCAGTAGAAACTGCGCTGTTGCGAAGACGCGTTCAACAGATGGGCGACTGCTCTTCCTCACGGCTGCAGACCTGCACGGACAAATCTAGCTTTGATTAATTAGCATAAAGCCTGGCCGGGAATGTTAATTGACAGACAGCTGCATTGGCTTATCGACCTAACGATCATCAGTTTGTTGGTTATTGACGAAAACCCCAATTCTATTTTAAGTTGCGGCGTAAAAGGCAACTACAGCGGGCGCCAAATCACAGTTGTATCACCTTCAAATAACATTACAGTTGCGCGGTGGATGTAGAGACGGGCTTGAAACGTCGACATGATCATAATGTGAGCAAATGTCTTTCAGAAAATCAGTTATGAAGGCAAATGTGCCTTCAAAATCACGTTTTCCTCTCATAGTTTCTCGCATTTCAACAAGACTTCTGATTGATCAGCGTAACTCATTGTGGTTTACTGATATAAAATATATTTTCTCTGAGTTAATGGTCGAAGAATGAATGGAAAAGGCAAGAAAAACGCATTCTGGGTTGAGGAAATGTTCTGAATGATGCTGAATACACACTGCACAAGACTCAGAAGGGAAAATGAGTTAGTTTAAATGACACACAGCATCACATATTTCAACTTAAAGGATCATGAAGCAGTGGATTCATAAAGTGGTCGGCTTATCTCCGACTGTAGCGCTTGTCTTTAAAACATTCAAACGCACCGACTGCGAAGCAACGCGTTGTATTTTGTGGATGTGTTTAAATATATAAATGGAAAACATACCTTGTCTCTGTCAGCAGTAGTTATTCTATATTCCCCGATTTGTTCCGTAGATGCAAATGCAGTTTGCCATCCATGACACGACTCAGTTTGAGAGACTGGATGAATATCTTTCACCACAATCTACCCTCGCAAAAAAACGAACCCAAGCTATTTTCGGAGGATGGGAGAATAAAAATGAAAAGGGTAGATTACTTAAGAAGACTGGAATAAAAAGGGGGTAATAAACCTAATCAAACATAACAGCAAAAAAGAAAAAAGAAATTAGAGAAATAAAAAAAATGAATAAAAAAGGAAATGCGGTAGAAAACGAATTGACTTTAGTTCACAAACTGAGGGCTCCGGTAATTCCACGCTGCGTCTCTGTATTCCAAACGAACTGAGTGCGCTCTGCAACGGGGAACGCCGATCTATCCGTTTATTCCCAATCTGCTGCGGTTTTACTTCCAGGACTTAAACTTGCAGTAGCATCACTTGCAGCCGAGCGTCCGTGTGAATATACATTTGCTTGGCTCCTTTTCGGCTTCGACAGAACCCTCTCCATGCACTGGCATCCGTGGTACCGGGAAAAGAAGCGCCGCACTCAGTCAGGCGTCTGGATGCCCGCATTCACTGTAGCAGCGAGGAGGATAGAAGCGCGTGCACGCTCTTCTTTCTCAAGGGAATAGGACGCGCGCGCTGCTTACCTACGTCAGCCGGCGCGTGCTCCATATAGAACGCTGGGGAAGTTCGTTCCGAATTCTTCAGTTGGCGATTCGATTTCGCAGTTCCCATTATGACATCATGATAAACCGAATTCGGTTTCCTTTTTTTATCCTACAACTATTGTGATACATCCAAATATGACGTAAGAAGGCGCCTCCAAAATGAACATCAAAACATATGTTGTGGTAAATTCCATGCACCTCGGTTTATTCACGGTCTGTTTCGCCGGTCCAATCGTTTCTGAAGGTATGCATGGAGTGCTTGACAAACTGTGGTAGGCTATCAAAGAGACACCAACCATATGATTAAATGTGTTGAAGCATTAAAAATATTGAAGCAGCACTTTGCAAGTTACAAAACTCAGCACTCTGGCATGGAATGATACAGCCTTTTATGTCCATGAAGTAAGTTCAGTTGCTGCATCTGTCAGCATAAATTGGTCTGTAATAACCAGTATTTCTTTAGCAAAACCAGACTTTTTCATTTCAAACTGAATATTTTATGAGCTTAGTGGGATCAGAATTTGAATTCAGAGTTAGGCCACTGTTTATTTGCCTGATTTAACTGACTGTCAGGCTCAGGATAAGGGACCAATTGTAGAAAAGGGGAGAAATTGAAAATGAATAGGACATGAAGAGTATTATTTTAAGACCTGTGCACATAAAAAAAATGAGTCAGGGCACATTGATAGCACACTGATGCACCCAACTGCCCCACTTGCTTAAACATTATTCACTTGAAGTCATAAAAAATTAACCTTCTGGGGGTTTTACTGCCTTAAAAATATGTTTTGGCATTATTTGAGCTAAATAAGCTGATGTGTCTTGCCAAAGCTGCTACCAGAGGCCTTTATTTTAATGAACTACATAAAAAAAATAAATTAATAAAAAAAAAATAATAAAAAAAAAAAAAAAAAAAAAAAATATATATATATATATATATATATATATATATATATATATATATATAGATATATATATATAAATATATATAAATATATATATATATAATAAGTATGTTTATGTATTTATTTAATTTGATAATAGATTTCTGAAGTTTTCACTACACTCTCAGAAATAAAGGTATGAGAGCTGTCAATGGGGCGGTACATTTTCAAAAGATACACATTTGTACTTGAAGGGTCCATATTGGTACTTCAAAAGCATATATTTGTACCTAAAAAGTTTAAGAGGAACACTTTTGTACTTTTGGAACTAATATGTACCCCTGAGGTATTAATATGAACACTTTAGGTACAAATGTGTACCTTTTGCAAAGGTACCACCCCAGTGACAGCTCACGTACCTTTATTTTGAGAGTGTATGGTGAATAAACTTTTTATAGGAACATGGCTTATTATATACACACAGCCAGCTAATCTTTTGTTTTTAAAATTAGTTTTGGATTCATTTTATATACATATTAACAAAAAACGAGAAGTAACAAACCAGTATCGCAACCAATACAATTTAGTTTACAGCACATATCATACATTCATATCTGCAAAGTACAGTAATTTGACAGTAGTTCCCTTTTTTACAGTAAATGTCTTACAAGTAATTTAATATAGGATCTGCACTATTGTGCCCAAGTTAGCTGCTGTTCAACCTGCCTTAAAAATTAATCTCATCCTAATGTTTCTCACAGCCCTAACACACACACACACACACACACACACACACACACACACACACACCACCTTATAGAATGTTGGTAAGACTTTATTTTGATGGTCCCTATTGCACATTTTGTTGACAAAAAAGTTGCATTGCAACTACATGCCAATTCATTCTCATTGGTAGAGTGTTTGCTTAATGTCTGCTGATAATTCTCCTTCAACAGACATTTAACTGACTATAAGAAACTTTGCAAGTACATGTCAACTTACACTAACCCTAACCCCAACCTAACAGTCTACTAATAATCTAATGAGTTGTTGTTGGTATGTAGATGCAATGCAGTGGTGGAAAGAGTACTGAAAAATCAAACTTAAGCAAAAGTAACATTACTTGCCTAAAATGTAGTGCAAGCAGAGTAAAAGTATCTGTTGTAAATATTACTCCAAGTATGAGTAAAACGTAGACCCTTTAAAAGTACTCAAGAGTAGTGAGTACTATGCTGTGAAAAGCTGATGCATTTACATGTAATTTGTGGATGTGTGTAAACGTAACATTCTGTAGTGCATTTAGTTATAGCCCAGCAGGCATACAATGTCATAAGACGTTAATATTAGGTTCCATTTAGGTTTTTGACATCAGGTGACTAAAATTCAATGTCTAGCCAGCGTCTAAGGACAATGTTATTTTGATGTCCAATAATGAAGTTATATTTGGTCGATTTTAGGTTGTTAGAAAATGACCAAAATCCAAGTCGAACCAACATCTTAAACCAACGTCATATTGATGTCAGATATTGACATTTATTTGGCAGGTATGGCAACCAAAATCCAACACCTGATAGATGTCATAGTGGTAACGTCCACACAACGTCAAGCTAACGTCGTTAGACATTGATATTTGGTTGATTTTAGGTTGTACGTTGAACGTTGTACATTGAAGTAGGCTTGACATTGAGTTCGGACGTCAAACCGATTTTCATTTCCAAACAAAATGCGACATCCCCATGACGTTGGGGTACAACGTCAATCTGATGTCATGTTGATTCTGATGTCATGTTGACATCTTGTACCTGCTGGGTGTTTAAGACCATTTCGGTCATCATAGAGTAAACATCCGTCCTCTTCTCATCAGTGACATGCATCTAAACAGTGTCTGGGTCAATGCGTGTAAAGATTTTGGACATCTTGGATGCTTTTAATGCGTCCAAACAGTTTGCTGCATTTATAAATCACCCATGTCTTGAGGTAGTTCATTATGATGTCTTTTACTTTCTTTCTATGTGTGATTTGATTGGACAGGAATCACAGGACTGATTTTTCTAATCCCCATAGACAAGAAAAGAATAAAGTAGTGACTGCAGGTTGAAGGAAAAGTAGTGGAGTAAAAGTTCAGATACTGCACTAAAAATGTACTCAAGGGTAAGTAAAAGTACACATTTTTAAAACTACTTAGTAAATTACGATTCCTGAGAAAAACTACTCTATTACAGTAGTTTGAGTATTTGTAATTAGTTACTTTACACCACTGATGCAATGTAACTTAAATTCAACAAAATGTGTTAAAGGGACCATCAAAATAAAGTGATACCAGAATGTTTATAGACCAGTAAAACGCAGGTTTTCTTTGATGCTATGTGATTTGAGATTTGAAGACATTCAATAATAAGTTCCTTTATCTTGAATGAAATGAAATAATCTTATTATTGTGAGATATCAGGGTTTGGTGATCTTAAAATGGCCAACTTGGATAACACTCTTCATCACTGAATTTTTGTGAGAATTTTGAAAAAATTGACAATGTTTTTAACACAGAACCACCTTATCAAAAAAAAAAAAATCCTAAATGTAAAAAAATCTTAAAGCCTTTTTAAAATTAGCCTGTCGATTTGTAAATTAATTAAGTTATTTTTCCCCAAAGCTGGTTATTGTGCATTGTCAATTCTCTTCTCCTTTTATATTCATTTTCTGTGCAAAAATACACAGATATAAAATAAGTAAATAAATCAACATGTATTACATAAACAAATAAAAAGAATGACCTCTAGTATCATCTTTGATGCATGTAGTTTCTTTAAAGGTGCAGTAGGTGTTCTGCCTAAATGCTAACCAGTTAGCATAATATCTTTCAAATACAATCCCTCCCCTGTCGTCCAAAGCCACACCTCCTGAAATCACGAATGCGCACATTAAAGATGATAGAGACCCACTAGCTCATGTCATTCACCAGTTAGAAACTATGTTACTATGTTACTTTATGTTACTTTAAAATACTACAATTCCTAACGAAAAACTGTACTGTATCTAGCACGTTTTCAGTTGTGTAGGTAGCAAACAAAACTTGTCATCACTTCTCTCATCAGTCTCACTCTCTCACGCGCTTTGTCGTAAAGCGACTACTGTATGCTTAGTGGTTGGTCGGCGGCGTGCTGGAATTACACTTATTACTAAGCCATACTAACATGCTATTTCAAACCGAATATTCAGAGTAGCATGGTAAACAATATAGAGAGCGCAGGCTGTCATTGTTCAAAAATGAACCAATGTGAATATAAAACCAACTTCACCTCAGTAAAACAGGCTAGGCGGAATAGCGATATTTACTTGTTTTGTTGTTAAACTAAATAAATTTTTTAAAACTATTAAAAAATACATTATCAGTGCTGTAAAAGGTCCCTTATAAAACTGAAAATAATCACATCATTCTATCGCCAGAAGATTTCAGTGGCTGAACAACACTTCTGTGCATATAGCCCATTCGTAGCACAACACAATCTACATCAGCTTTGCATGACTAAAATAGTTTTAAAACAGAACATTACCTGTCTAAAAGACAGTAAAATACTTCAACCATGGTGTCATCCTATCTCCAGAGTGGAAAAGTAACTCTAATATTCATTCAGGATTTTAAAAAGTTTTGATTCAGCATTTGTTTTTAGCGCTGCCACTCGTGTCCATGTGACAGTGGCCTGTGTGAATACGCATCGGCGGATCTGCGTGAACGGGTGCATAGTTGGTTAAATTTACATTTGTTGACAGACAGTTTGAGCTACTTATTAGAATTATGGGAATTATCGGCCTGACAATATTTAATTGGACAATAATATAATTTTTTTAGTTGTATGCCTTACCCAGAATATAAAAATACATATAAATACATTTAGATCATTTACTTTAATCAGTACTACTGGAATGTGAAGAGACTTTCAACCAGCACAACAAAACCTGTTTCTGAAGACTATCACCTACTGCAAGTTTAACTCAAATAGTGTCTTATTTTTTAAGGCTGTTTAAACACCATAAGGCTGATGCTAGTTATTTATTTAGGACTATATGAGAAAGTAATATTTTAGCTGGGCAATTAGCTGCATGTGTGCACCAACATCAACATGACATGACAACACCAAAGTAATGTAAGTCTTTAAATGTGCAAAGAGCAAACAAATTCTAGTCCTCTAGTGTAGTGTACTTAGAAAAATGTACATGATTGGCTCTTAAAGTTGTAAAAAGAACTCACTGTCCTATTCCATTGCAGTTTCTTTCTTTTTTCTAAAGTTTATCTGTCTCTTACCCACACTGTGCCTGGTATTACTTTTATATTTCATTTGATTAGGCAAATAAAGAGTAACTGGTGATTTTAGCCAAAGCAGATGTTAAATGTTTAATGGATTCAGTTTAACAAGCACATGGTTCCATTGCTTCCAAATGCTGCCACCAGCTTAAAGCTCAAGCCTTTCCTGAAGTGTAACTAAGAAACACTTCCAATCACCTTTAAATAGATATTTATGTTTTACTTTTCTTGATCTTTCTTTGCATTTACTCTTAGTGTATATTATACAAATCTCACATATTGCATATTGCAGCCTGTGACCATTTTCATATCTTTTCATAAGCTTTCATTGCTTTATAAGACTCAATTATCTTTATTTTCTGATTCTCAGTCGGCTGCTTCAAGGAGACCGTGGCTGGTGAATGTAAACACTCTGCATGAGAGGTTTGAAGAGTCAGGGAATTATTATATAAGCTCTGGATCTGTCATCACCTGATTTAGATCAAGGCCTTACAAGTTCAGAGAATTAACTTCGGATACCTTAAAATAAAAATAACACAAGTGGATCAACTGGAAGGGTGCCAATACTTCTGCACATTAGCGGCCCTTATGAAATCAGAGAACTATGTCGAGTTTAAATTTATTTTCTGGGGTTATGCAAGCTTCTTTGCACTAAGAGCATTAATGGAACATGCTATTTCATCAAGATTGTCCAAATATAACTTAGCAGATATGTTTCTATAAGCTAGCTGGCAGCTAGCTTTCTGCAACTCTCACAGGGTCGCCTACTGAAGCTGCGCTTGGTCAGTACCAGGATGGGAGACCACATGGGAAAGCTAGGTTGCTGCTGGAAATGGTGTTAGTGAGGTCAGCAGGGGATGCTCAACCTGCGGTCTGTGTGGGTCCTATTGCCACAGTATATTGATGGGGACTCTATATATTGGTCAGTGAGTGCTGTCTTTCGGGTGAGATGTTAAACCGAGGTCCTTTAAAATGCCCAGGATGTCCATTGAAAAAGAGTAGGGGTTTAACCCTGGCATCCTGGCCAAATTTGCCCACTTGTCTCTGTTCATTATGGCCTTCTAACCATGTGTGGTCTGGTGCAATATGGCTACCGTCGCATCATCCAGGTGGATGTTGCACACTGGTGTTGGATGAGGAGAATCCCCCCAAAAATGGGTAAAGCGCGTTGAGTGTGCAGAAAAGCACCATGTAAATGTATAGAATTATTATTATTAGTAGTAGTAGTAGTAGTAGTAGTAGTAGTATTAGTATTATTACTAAAACCTATGGTTGCGAAGGGATGGCAAATGTTCAGTATATTTCCGGAATATTTCAAGAAAGTTTCTACTGGATCTTCATCTGGGATTGTTTGGACATTTTCAAATTTGGAATGTTACCAGGAATTAAGTAGAAGTTAGGGAAAATGCTAATAAATGTTCTCATTTATAAACATAATCATTTTGTTTGGTGTAGTCATAAGCTGACATGCATGCAAACTTAAACAGATTTAAAAGTCTGTATCTGTAAGCTGACATATATGCAAGCTACTACAAGTCTAAAGAAATGACTTTTTTACTTTGATTTAATTGCAAGTGGAACTTGAAATCTTTCAGAGGTGAAATGTATCCACTAATGAGATGGTTGGCACTGTTCTTTTGAACAAGACAAGAATTAAAGGATTAAAAACTTATAAACACTTATTATATATAAAATCTTAAACAATTGAAATAGAGGCTGACGCAGTGGCACAGTGGGTAGCATAATCACCTCACAGAAAGAAGGTCCCTGGTTCGAGCCCCAGCTGGGTCAGTTTGCATGTTTTCCCCGTGCTCGCGTGGGTTCACTCCGGGTGCTCCGGTTTCCCCCACAAGTCCAAAGGCATGTGCTGTAGGTTATTTGGGTAAGCTAAAATGGCCGTAGGTTGGACCGGCAAAACCTTCAGTACTGCCTTAATCCTTTGTGACACAGATTCAATAAGGTACTGGAAATATTCCTAATAGATTTTGGTCCATTTTGACATGATAGCATCATGCAGTTGCTGCAGATTTTTTGGCTGCACAGCCGTGATGTGAATCTCCTGTTTCTCCACATCCCAAAAGTGCTCTATTGGATTGAGATCTGGTAAGTGTGGAGGCCAGTTGAGTACAGTGAACTCATTGTCATGTTCGAGAAACCAGTCTGAGATGATTTACATTTTATGACCTGGCGTGTTATCCTGCTGGAAGTAGCCATCAGAAGATGTGTACACTGTGGTCATAAAGAGATGGACATAATCAACAACAATACTCAGGTAGGCTGTGGTGTTGACATGGTGCTTAATAGGTACTAATGGGCGCAAAGTGAGCTACTGTTGCCTTTCTGTCAGCTCAAACCAATCTATCTACTCTGACCTCTAGCATCAACAAGCCATTTGTGCCCACAGAACTGCCACTCACTGGATATTTTCTCTATTTTGGAGTATTCTCTCTAAACCCTAAAGATAGTTGCGTTTGAAAATCCCAGTATATTAGCGGTTTCTGAAATACTCAGACCAGCCCATCTAGCACCAACAACCATGCCACGTTCAAAGTCACTTAAATCACCTTTCTTCCCCATTCTGATGCTAGGTTTTAACTGCAGCAGTTCAGCTTGACAATGTCTACATACCTAAGTGCATTGAGTTGCTGCCATGTGATTGGCTGATTAGACCTTTGAATTAACGAGCAGTTGGACAGGTGTACCTAATAAAGTGGCCAGTGAGTGTACTTTTGTTTCAATGTTTTAAAAAAGAAATCTCTTATGCTCAAAATTAAAGAAGGGGGAAAAACAGTAATATTGTGAAATACTTTTACAATTTTGCCATTGCTAAAGTATGTGTCGTTTTGTGAGAATACGTTTTGGTATTTGCTTGAACTAACAATATTTATCAAATATATTTACCCAAGTAATATCAAAACCTACTTGAATGGTTGTATTTTTTTGGACACAAATGCAGAAACGTGGCTTCAGATTTTCAGAGTAGACTGAAATTGCTTCAAATATGGTTGGTAAAACACAGATTTAACCTAATTATATAGAAATACATTCCATGGCTAATCTAAATTATTTTAATTTCGCAGAATACTCCTATTAATTCCTGTTAATTCCGATGAAAAGTTTCCACCTATGACAATTTCCAGAATTCTGCAAACCTACTAAAAACACATACATAGGTGTACATATTTTTACAGTAGTAACCACCGATCTCAGCTTTTATACTTTATGTATAAAAAAATCCAAATGAGCATAACATCATGTCTACTAGTATTTTAATTAAGAAAGACACTGACACTTAAATCACAGTATGTTCCTAATTTTAACTAGAATCCACTGCACAGGCACATTTCTGATTCTTTAAAAAGGGCCGCACAGTCTACACCAGCATTAATGTCCCTTATGTGTTTCTAAAATGTAAAAATGACTTATTGTTTATGTTTCTCTTGTCACAGCACTCTGTTCGAGATCTGTAGCATCTGACAACTTGATGTTACTATGTAAATCACTTAAGAGGCTTCTTGTTTGGAGTTCACAATAAGCACAGTTGATGTGAGCAAGCGAACCTTCTGGTGCATGAAAAGCGAGATTTCTCCCTGGCCTTAACTATTCTGTTTGCTTCTGTTTTGTGCCAGGGAGAAGAACAGAGGACTGAGAACACAAAGCACCGATTAATGGACTGATGGAACGAGACATAAATACAGTTGTTTCTTTAATTGACACTGTGGTAATTCTCCTTTGCTCGCTGTAATTTGACATGTCTGCCATGTGAATTTTACAAAAAGCTTTACTAATTAATTTTTTTTGTAATTAGCCACTAAACAGTGGTTGGTATGCTTACAAATAAGGATGCATACTATATCTAGGGTCCATATTGGTAGAGCTGATGTGTTTTGTGTGGAAGCCCATTTGACAATGTGAGTAAAAAATACTTGCCTCTTCATTTCTCACAATTGCATGCAGTTCATATTTCACATTTCAATTTTTTTTTTTGCAAGAATTGCAAGACGTAAATTGGCAGTTACTAGTTTGTAAGTGGAAATTCCAAGATGAATGCATTATTTTATTATTCCATTGTTCTATATTTTATTTAGTTTTATTTCAGTTATACATTTACCAGTCAATATTTAATTGTGCACATTTGTTTTTCAAATTTACATTTACATCAAATTTACATTTTAATTACCTACATTACCTACACACGGCTGTCTACCTTATGAACAGTTAAATATCCCCCTACTGTGCAATAAATATGTGCAATACTTTCTCATACGCACTTGTACACAGCACCTTATATCAATATACAATGCAATACTTTCTACATTCGCACTTGTACACAGCACCTTATAACCTGCATATTTATAACAATCTGTACATACTACTCAACATCCAGGTTTCTTGACTAACCGCATCTGTTTAATGTTCATCATTTTTATTTTATTTTATTTTTTATTATTATTATTTTTTTTTTTTTTCATATTTATTTTGTGTTGTCACTTGTCACTTTATGTACACTGGAAGCTTCTGTAGCCAAAACAAATTCCTTGTGTGTGTGAAGCACACTTGGCAATAAAACTGATTCTGATTCTGATTTTAATTACCCTTGTGGCTAGATCATCTCACTGATAAAATATTGTCACTTTTATTCAAAAATCTAGGTAAAGAAACTATAAAATCACATTAATAATACTGCATTCAAATAAATAAATTAGAATCATTTTTGCTTTGGAAATTTATTTATTTTTTTTTTTTACAGAAAGTCATTTAAATTAAATCTTAACATTTTGAGACAGTAATCCATGCTTTTATGAGCACTCAGTTAGATTACTGTACTGTATGTACTGTATGTACATCTGTAGCTGACGGTCAGATCAGCAGAAACTGCTGCTACTTCACCAATGTCACTCTAGAGCTAGTGTTTGAATAAGTCTCTAGATAAACGTCTAAAGTATTGACAAAACAGGTGATTTTGCTCACATTTTAAGATTATAAGGCTGAACAGCATGAAATGCCATCAGTCTACAGAGGTTTCCTGGTCGTTCTCTGTTGCAATCGGGAGATCAAAATAATTTACCTTGAAAAAGCCAAAGCAAAGCAAACATTACCAGAAACACTACCTGACTATGATTTGTTCAGTTGTAGTTTGAAATTATGTTAAGTTTTTCTCCTTTAAGAGCTTATTATGCGGCAGAACGCCAACCGTCTTTGCTCTGCTCAGTATGACAGGCTGATTGATGCCAACGCTGTCTCAGAAATTATAAATATTTAAAATAGGTACTATCCTTATAAATAAACTGGATAGTTTATTATCTAAACAACTATATTCTCACCTGAAAAAGCATCAAAAGTACATTACGTTGTTCAACAGCTGCAATATTTGTCAAACTGTAGTGAGTCTATTAATCTGCTGTCACTCTATGTGGGTGGAGTAATACACAAGGATGAGCAGGCTGTATGAGTGCTGGTATTGCAGAATATCACACATCTATCAACCAATCAGGTTTGAGAACCAGACAGAACTGTGTGTATACAGTATGTAGTATATATATATATATATATATATATATGAGGGTCTAATAATTTAGAGGAGCTAATAATTCTGATTATAACTGTATATTTGGTTTTGGTGTTAATTTTTGATTGTATGTATTAAATTGGGCTTGTGGATAAAATATTAAGGATTTTTTACTTTTAGAAATTTTGTATTTAATAAGTTTTACAATATTATTTCAAAGTATATCGCCACACATTTAATAACATACATACAGTAACAAACTTTTAAAAATAGCTGTCTTTAAAGTCTATAATTCATATTTATAAAGTAATTCTCTTTAAACACTGCTCCCCCAATCTCCCCTTGCACGCTCGCAGAAGCACACATCTGTGACACACTTTAATAAATGCTGACGTGATAAACCAAGCTTTTAAAACAGCGCAGCAAGTTGAACTCGCATGCTTTTCATCTCACATCTGTTCACATTTTTTACTTACTATTTTATCAGTGCGTTTTTTCTCATTTCACACGTCTCTCCCTGAGCATTCCTTCCCAACCTACAATTTGGTGCTCTTTCTTTTTTAATTTAGAAATGTCAGAATTTTGTCCAGGTGGTGGGTTGTGACTAAATGTGAAAATGAAAAATGGCCTCCTAGTGGAAAAATCATAAGCCATTACAAAAATGCCACTTATTCACGACTTGGTCTCACCTCGCCGTGTTGTGCTGAGCTTTTTTTTCAATCTGCGTTTCTCTGTTTATTTCCCTCATTCATGCATACAAATACAATCCATCCGAATGCTTTGTTGGAGCAGCAGCCCGTGGGTTATCTAGAGTACAACACTGATTACAAACGACAATTATGATGATTTTCCCTTGCAGCATGATTTCATTCACTGAAGGGAGGTGAAGTCATCTTAATGGCTACCTGAGTAAATAAAGTCGCCCTCAACATTCTGACCCTTTCTGCAAGAGCCATAAATCACTGCTGCAATGCACTGGTGAGCAAACACAAAGACAGAAGGGAAGAAACTGAGGGCATTTTCAACTTTATGCATATTTAAGTTTGTCCAAATTGTCAGCGTTGCTGTGTGTTGCACTCACGCCACGCACAGTAAACGACGTGCAAGGCCTTTTCCACATAGGAGGCGCGATTACCCTTGTGTCAAGCTGTTTGTAATTACCAGCTTCATTTGAGAACATGGGGAGGACTGATTGCCTAAATCCTGGTGACAAAGTACATCAAAAGAAAGGTTATAATGACTGTAAACACTTTGCCTGGGGTTTTGAATTATATACTGTGACTTTTGCACCTGAATTGCAACAGAAAACATGGCCATTTGCAACACCGGAAATGCACGTTAGAGTTAATGGTAATGTTTTGACTAAAAGTGTACACTTGTTTACATGTTGTGGATATTTATTTACGATGGCATGAAGACCTAAAAATGCGAACTTTTGAAATGGATTTGGAAATGAGACTAGAGAACCGAACTCTGTGTGTGCAGTGTGTCATGTTTCTTTCAAAAGGGAAATTGCTTGATATGCATAATAAACTATTGTTAGTAGTTTTTGGGGATCATTTTGACAACACTGCTACAGTAGACATGTGCTAACTCTTTCAATAATGAAAATTAAAATTGTTTATAGTATATAAAGTATATATAGTTTATACTTGATATACACTACCTGACAAAAGTCTTGTTGCCTATCCAAATTTTAGGAACAACAAATAATATCTTGACTTCTAGTTGATCATTTGGTATCAGAAGTGGATTATACGAATGGCAAAGGCGTCTAGATTACGCTTATTTAACCAAAATAAAATATGATCATGCCTTGATTTTTAATTATTTAATTAGGACAGTAAGGTCTGACTTTGCTTAGACAAAAGTCTTGTCACTTAACAGAAATAATGTACAGTATAGAATACAAAGTCATGGTGCAGTGGGAAAAGAATTAATATTGTTTTTGACTCGCATGAGCTTGGAGGACTGCATCCATACATCTCTGCAATGACTCAAATCACTTATTAATAAAGTCATCTGGAATGGCAAAGAAAGCGTTCTTGCAGGACTCCCAGAGTTCATCAAGATTCTTTGGATTCATCTTCAATGCCTCCATCTTCATCTTACCCCAGACATGCTCAATAGTGCATGTCCACCTTGACCTTCTTTGCTTTCAGGAACTTTGATGTGGAGGCTGAAGTATGAGAAGGAGCGCTCAGGCTGTTGATGTTGCTGTCCACTCTGCATATCTCTCAAATGCCCCCATACTGAATGTAACCCCAAACCATGATTTTTCCTTCACCAAACTTGACTAATTTCTGTGGGAATCTTGGGTCCATGCGGGTTCCAATAGGTCTTCTGCAGTATTTTGTGATGATTGGGATGCAGTTCAACAGATAATTCATCAGAAAAATCTTTGCCAAACGGTCTACTAGAAGTCACATTATTATCTGTTGCTCTTACAACTGGAATTGATGACAAGACTTTTGTCAGGTAGTGTACATACACTGTAAATCTATTGATGCCTTATTATTATTTTTTTGTTTAGTTGAATCAAATGAACTTTTCTAGTCATCTCAATTTATATCAATCAAACTGTTTTTGCATAACATATAAAATGTAGCTGACATCTGATTAACTTTAGATTAACTAATTTATTTTTAAAGTAACTTAAAAACATTGGTAGTCATGTCTTTTTGTTATATATTTTTTAAAGTGTATAGTACACCATGTTGTTGTGGTTGTGAACACTGTACACGTAATACACATAATGACACCATTTTCGCTAAATCCAACACTGTAAAAAATCCTAGTTGCCTTAAATTTTTAAGCTGAATCAAATTAACGTCATGAGTCCATTGAACTGATATTATGTTAAACTGACCTAAAACTGCTTCTGTAACTTGCAAAATTAAGTAAGAACATGGTTAGGTTAGTTTAATAAGTTACAAAAACATATGCTGTCAGGACTAATTGATCATCTTTTTTACAGTGTAGTGATGGGAGAAACAAAGCTTCAAAACAATTGAATGAATTCCCTTGACAATCTGCTGGTCAAAACTATGTAAATGGAACAAAAACTATGCATTCAAATAGATTTTCTTCTTTTCTTTTTTCAAACATGTTGCAAATTTGGAATTTAAGGTGTAACTTACTGTAAAAAGCACTTGGATTAACATCTAATATCATTAAATAGTCAGTGTATGTACATTTTCAATTCTTATATATTGTTTGTTCCATAATATACTCTACTAAACAGGCCAACAAGAGACTATTACCTAATACTATTATTCATTTACATTTTACAAATGCCTGACTAACATATCTACTCGTAACAATGAACCAAGGTCAGGTAAAACATAATGAAACATGTTCATTGATTCAAATATGAGTGATTTGATCACCCACCAATGGAGAACAATTGATTTTTTAAAATGTTTTGTAACATTCACTTCATAAAGTCCCTTTTACTGAAATCACGTGGCCTTGATAATTTGATAAGAGTTGCTAACAACTGATTCGAAACAAAAGATCTGTTAAGATTTCGAAGCTTCATGAAGCAGTGCTTTGAAAACAACCATCACTGCAAAATTCACATCTTTTTAGTTTACATTGAGACAAATGGTGTCGCTATTAGAAAAGTGCACTTTGAAAAGTTGAAACCTATTTGCATTTTCAGGCCCACAAAATGAATGAATGAATGGATGGATGGATGGATGGATGGATGGATAAATGAATGAATGAATCATATGAGCACCCTTAGACAAAGAAAAAAACTTATTTTGGTCAAGCTTGTTTTTCTTTTAGAGCGTCATGGAATTTAATACCACAATCTGAGAATGTGTATCTTTTAAATCATATACACTACCTGACAAAACTTGTCGAACCCAGTTGTAGGAGCAACAAATAATAACTTGACTTCTAGTTGATCATTTGGAAAAGTGGCAGAAGGTAGATTTTTTGATGAATCATCTGTTGAACGGCATCCCAATCATCACAAATACTGCAGAAGATCTACTGGAACCCACATGGACCCAAGATTCTCACAGAAATCAGTCAAGTTTAGTGAAGGAAAAATCATGGTTTGGGGTTACATTCAGTATGGGGGCGTTTGAGAGATCTGCAGAGTGGATTATAAGATCAACAGCCTGAGGTCTCAAGACATTTGTGCTGCCCATTACTTTACAAACCACAGGAGAGGGCAAATTCTTCAGCAAGATAGTGCTCCTCATACTTAAGCGTCCACATCAAAGTTCCTGAAAGCAAAGAAGTCTTAGGTGCTCCAGGATTGACCAGCCCAATCACCAGACATGAACATTATTGAGCATGTCTGGGGTAAGATGATTGAAGAATCATTGAAGATGAATCCAAAGAATCTTGTTTTTGTCGTTCATTTGAGTATTGTTTATAGTTTAAATTTGTATTTTTATTGCCATAGCCTTTAACATTTGGCAAAGAGTCTGCCAATAAAAACTTGGTCTTTGGGCTAATTTGGGTACATTTTCATTCTTGGGGAATGCACACCATCGCTTGTTGTGAAAAATAAATAAAAGAAAATAAAGAAAATAAATAGAAAAGGAGTCACTGAAGATCTTGGTAAAGGGGACAGGTCCCATCAGAAGTCTTTTATATGTCTGAAAAGAAAATCTGGAAACACCAGATAAACACATCTTTGCACTGGTGCTGCCCAGCTTTATTTTTCCTCCACCAGACCAGCAAGACAGACTTCAGACTAAGCAGACCTTGGAGCAAACGTTGTCTCTCTGGACACACCTGCTCCAGATCCAAGAAGATTGAGACGAGGAAGTTAGAAAACCTGTACAGACCGTCAAACGTAACTGTCACATCCAATAAAAGCTCCAGCTTCCATGCCTAGCTACTCTACCAAGAGAAAAGAAAGGGGGAAAAAAGGTGTCTTTCACCAACCTCCATCTGTATTCAGCCTCACATCACGTCCCCTAAATGTCAGATTAGAGGGTGGAACAATACAGGTTCAGGCCATCAGACACTTTTTAACTGTTATCTAAATGAAATTTGGCTTTAGTTATATGTGAAACAGCATCATGCTCAAACAATTTCAATTAAAAGGTACAGAAAACAACTTCTAAAATACTGTTTCCTAACAAGCCATCAGTCAGTAAAGACCAAGTCTCCCCTTAGAGAGCAAACATACAACACTCAGCATACATGAGTACACCCTTCACAAATCTATCTTTTAAATTCATATTATAATTGTGCATATACATCAGATTAGTCAGTACTGAAGCCAAATCTGCAGCTTATCTAACAAAAAAAAAAACTACGATAACCATCCAAAAACTAGTACACCCATATTTATGTGTTATAGAAAAATATTAAATACAAATTTAAAAAAGAGGAAAAATCAGGAGAAGCAAAACAAATTGAAAAATTTTGTTGAAAATATGTAGGTTGTATTATTATTTTTTTTTTTTTGCAATATTTTGCTTGAATTTAATTGTATTATCTTTCAATTTTTAAATATGTTTGGTGACTAAAATATTATTTTAACAAATATATCTGTTTAATAAATCTGTTTTGTTTAAATGCACCAAAATACATTACCTATTCACTTAGAAATGGATAAAAATATTCATTTTCAAAATGGGGTGTACTCAGTTATGCTGAGCACTGTATGTAAAACACATATGAAATATTTGTTCTTTTAATGTTTCTATGTGAAGAAAGTGCTTGTTTGAAATGTTCCAAAAGCATTTTTTGCAAGAGATTTTAATGTGATTGCACTTGAAGCTCATTGTGTAATTTTTCTGTTTAAGATTTCAATTGAAATCAGATTTATATTTTAGATTCTGTGGTCTGGCAGTCCAGTTAGTACAAAATAGACCTACTGTATGATGGCCAAAGTATGAAAGTAACATCTATAAATAAAACAGTAGCTACTATCAAATAAAAATCTGTTCTAAGAATGCAACAATACTTATTTAACCCACCGGTCCTACTGCACCCAACCCGATCTGAGCTGGGATCGAATCTGTGATTCTTTGTATGGGAGTTGGTTGCTCTAACAGGGAGGCTAAAAACCATGGCCTTTAGCGTCTGCCACTAGAGCACCTTATGAGGTCAGAGGAGTGAGGTTTACCTGCATAGCACTTCGCTAACTGGCCTTTGTTACACTCACCTCCCTAAACCTTACTCCCATCCCGGACGAGTCCCCACATGTAACCCACCGGTCCTACTGCAGCCAACCCAGTCTGAGCTGGGATCGAGCCGGCGATTCTTTATATGGGTGTCGGTTGCTCTAACAAGGATGCTAAAGACCATGGCCTCTAGCATCTGTCGCTAGAGCACCTTTTGTGGTCAGAGGAGTGAGGGTTACCTGCATAGTACTTCGCCTCAGTTACACTCACTATAGTATCCCATGAAGCCATGAGAGAGAAATTATTAATAGGAAGGAAGCAACTAAACTGATGTGGGTAGGTCATGTGATGATGAAAAACTGGTGGATGTAGTATGTCCGAATTCCATTCATACTACTCATATATTCATCATACTAATCGTATATCCATACTATAATACACACTAAGCATATATTTATACTATAAGGAAATGTACTTTTGTAATTCACCATTTACTCACTTTAAAGTCGTTCCAAATCTTTGAATTTGACTTTTCACAAAATATGAGATTTTGAAAAAGAAATAGAAACCTGTAACCACTGACTTCCATTGGATCTTCTCAATCTTCCATTAACGCCTTTCCACTGCACATAATTTTCAGGCACGACTGTCAGAATACGCCCCCTTGTGGCAGTGCAAAAAGAGCCTTTATTCACCGTGTATTCACCATGGTTGAATGAATGAATACTAGAAACTCATAGCAAGCTAAACATTTTGGAGGCAATGTGGAGACAACATAAAAAACTATATTTTTTATTACTCATCTATGAATAGAAATAATTTTTATATAGAAAATATATTTTTTAGATTTTTTAAATATAAAAATTACTTCAATAAAAAAAATTGCAAAAAAAATCCTATTTCTCATCTCGCACGCAAGAACCTGCATGGACAACACTGGAATACATCACATCCGGTCAGCCGGTCGCATACAATCGTAAGAGTTTAAATATTTCAACGTATCTGCACCTCAAATTGGATCTGAACTTTCTACATACGGAGATGATCGAAACTCCACGTAGCTGCCGGACTACTCTCAATTAGAAGTTAATAACTTCCGGTCTGTCGCTTGTCGTGTGCAGTGAAAATGTGGCTTGAGACATTAATTTCCAACGATCCTAGGCTGAAATAAAAAGATTAAAATTTTACGGCTCGTCTAAGCAGTTTATGCAACAGCCCAAAGAATGGATTGACTTGCAGACTACCTTCAAAAAGAACCCAATTGCTACATCTATTTTGCGATTTCATTAGTTTACTTTGGTGTTCTCATCGCCGCACTTTTGTCTGGATCCGGTCAGGTAGTCAGGTTAGTGTCTCCGGCATGAAACGGAGCAGAATAAAACACGTGTTTGACTTGGAACGGAATCAAATCAGCCGGGCCACTTATCACATTACCGGCCTCTCTCTTGTCCTTGGAGCCATGGATTTGCGCTCCATCAAAGAGCTCATACAGAATGAGTTTGCCTTTATAAATAGTGAAACACACCCACACCTCCTCCCCTTCCCCAGATACATCCTCCACAGTCTGAACCCCTAAACTCCCTCCGCCTTCTTCTCCTTCTTTCTCTCTCTCTCTCTCTCTCTCTCTCTCTCTCTCTCGCTCTCTTCTTTTAGCGCTCTGGCAGGTCATTTGCAATGCTAAGCATCAGTTGGCAGTCGTGTTGGAGAGGGTAAGAGGAAATGGGCAGAGTCTTCCCCAACATCAGGCTAATCATTTTATCTCTGCTTTTCATTGCAGCATAATAAGTGTTTTACGGGGGGGATTAGTGGAATAATGTATACATGAGCTGTTGTTTTTGTATCTCCGGACCCCTGCGCTTCATTCCGCCACTGTTCCACTAGCTTATGTAATTTAGCTAACAAAAGGGGTCAGGCAGAGAGGAGGATGAGGAGGAGAATATCAACGAGGCCACCAACCGCACAGTCATGGTAACCTTCTCTCTCTCTCTCACACTTTGGACCGGGTGAGATCTGGAATTGGACAAGGGAAATAAAGTAAGAGGGAAAAGGCATGCTGAGTGCAAATCTTTCTTTTTAACTCATGCATTGAATGTTTGTTTATAACAGATTACTTTTGTACGCTTCAATGATTCGAGATGACCTTGAAGTGCTTCCAAACGTACGTAAAGTATGGGGTTTACAGTGAATTTAACAAAATGTTGGGTAATAGAAAGGAAAAGTTCATTTAAAAGTAAAATTTGTGTATTCAAAAGTACCGATTTAATTATTTGTTTGTGATTGTAATGAACAGATCTGAGTCAGGGTAGCAATTTTTTTTTGTTTTTGGCATTTTTGGATGTGAAGTAAAGTGTGTTCAATGGTTTTTACTGATGTTTAAAAACATGAAAGTTGTTCAAGTGACAAATTATCTTTCCAAAACACATTGTTTTTGTTTTCGGCTCAAAACATCCAAAAGCTGTGAGTTTTGTGAATAATTGAGCACCATTGCAAAAAAAAAAGTTATGTTTGAAATGAGTCATGAAAGTGAGTTTAATTTTTTTGGAAATTATGATTTAAAAAAGTTCCTGCTTTCTTTTTAATATCAATTAAAATTTTATAAATGTGTTTTATTTATTTATTTATTTTTACACTTTTGTCTTATAAATGAACTACCAAATGCAAAGAAAAAAACTACTATTTTAATAAGTTTTTGTAAATCGAAAAGTTTTTGTACTTACTGAATTGTTTAGTTATGGATCTGAGTAAAATTGTATTATTTTGGTTTTTTTATATATATAAGTGTAATAATACACTGTAAAACCCAACAAGTTATGGTAACTCAAACCATTTAAGGAAACGGATTGCAACAAACCATTTAAGTTCAAAAACTAATCCTAATGAGTACTGTGAACTTATTCCATTTGAGTAAACGAAGCAATTTGAGCACAGGAAAACCGAATAAGGCGATGCTGTGGGCGCTGTGGATAGCACGTTCGCCTCACAGCAAGAAGGTTGCAGGTTCGAGCCTCGGTTGGGTCAGTTAGCATTTCTGTGTGGAGTATGCATGTTCTCCCTGAGTTGACATGGGTTTCCTCCGGGTGCTCCAAGTCCAAAGACATGTGGTACAGGTGAATTTGGTATACTAAAATTGACCGTGGTGAATGAGTGTGTGTGTGTGTGTGTGTGTGTGTGTGTGTGTGTGTGTGTGTGTGTGTGTGTGTGTGTGTGTGTGTGTGTGTGTGTGTGTGTGCGTGTGTGTGTGTGTGTGTGTGTGTATGTATGTATGTATGTATGTATGGATGTTTCACAGTGATTGGTTGCGGCTGAAAGCCGCATCTGCTGTGTAATACATATGCTGGATAACTTGGCGGTTCATTCCGCTGTGGCAACCCCAGATTAATAAACGGACTAAGCCGAAAATGAAAATGAATGAATGAATAAAATTTAATAAATGAAGAGAACTCAAACCAATTGAGTACTGTAAAACCCAGTAAGTTAAGGCAACTCAAATCGTTTGAGGAAACCGATTGCTACAAATCAAGTTAAAAAACCTAATCTATTTGAGTACTGTGAACTTACTCCATTTAAGTAATAAGGTATTTAATCAACTCATTACCTTCAACACTGAGTTCAAAACTCTTTTCAAATGAGTAGAGTTAACTTTCAGTAAATTCTGAGTTACCTACACTCATTTCATTTGGTGAAGCTGACTATTGGGTTTTACAGTGTAATAAATAAAGGTCTCTTATTTTTTATTGCTATGCATTAAATGCATTTTGGATGTTTATTTTATATATTATTTTTTTTTCATTCATTCAATCATTCATTCGTTCATTTTCCTTCAACTTAGTCTCTATTTCAGAGGTCGTCACTGCGGAATGAATGTTTTACGCAGCAGATGCACTTCAAGCCGCTACCCAGTACTGGGAAACACCCATAACACTTATTCACACACTCATACACATATGGCCAATTTACCCATCAGACACACATTGTCGTAAGACGTTAATGTTAGGTTAGATTTAGGTCCCAGATTTAAGGACACTGTTATTTTGCCGTCCAATAATGACGTGAAATTACATTGAGATTTTGTCAATTTTTTGTGTTGGAAAGTAACCTAAATCCACTGTCAATCCAACGTCTTAAATCAACATTATATTGACGTCAAATACTGACATTTATTTGTCAGGTATGGCCACCGAAGAACATGTTCGCATGTTTACTCCGGGTGCTCTGGTTTCCCCTACAAATCCAAAGACATGCGCTATAGGTGAATTGGGTAAGCTAAAACTGTCCATAGCGTATGTGTGTATGTCCTGGTCCTCCAGGGTGGGAGCTGCGCGTTGGGCTATCGACCCACCTCATAAAAACTAGACGTTATGAAACACCAACAAGGTGCAGCTAAATATCAACTTTGATATTAAAGGCCCTGGGAATAAGTAAGCATGGTCAACAAAATCAAATGTTTTATAGACATCATAGTGGTAACATCCACACAACGTCAAGCTGTAACATCATTAGTTGTTGATATTTTGTTATTTTGTAGTTGGAAAGTAACCAAACTGCAACCTCTGTTCGATGTTGGACATCGGCTTGAAGCTGGACTCTGACATCAACCCGATTTTCATTCCCAAACAAAATGCAACGTCATGACATTGGGGTACAACGTTAATCTAATATCATGTTGATGTCATGTGCCAGCTGGGTAGTTTATTCAATTCACCGCACGTTTTTAGACAGTGTGGGAAAATGAAGCACCCAGAGGAAACCCATGTAAACACGAGAAAAACATGCAAATTCCGCACAGAAATGGCACTCGAACCAGCGACCATCTTGCAGTAAGGCAACAGTGCTAACCACAGAGCCACTCTCTGTTTTTATTTTTATTTTTTCAATGAATATCTTAGTTTGGTGTTTACTCTTCCTTTTAGGCAATGCGCTATAAGTGATGTTAGTATTCTTATCCTCCACCAGAAATGAACTCTTTTTCTATAGCAATATATTTACCTGTCAGTCAGAAGCAATGGAAGATTGGCATCTGTTTTGAAGCTTTCCGCTTCCGCCAGCAATGAAAAGCTTGCTCTTGCTCTCTCATCTTGCTTTTTTATTTATTTATTTTGCTGTACCCTCTTATTGCTTTAAGGATGTTTTGACATCTTTCACACCCTCTGAATCCTATATACATACAAGGACTCCCTACTATGAATGCACAAAATGACAGACAGACGGAAATCACCCCAATAGACTTCTGATTGGCTAAACAATGAATCTGAAGCCTGCCACGTTTCATTTTTTCCATTTACACCATTGACTTCTATCTGAGCAAATAGGATGTTAAAAGAAGAAAATAACTCCCCTATAGAGTTGGACAGCTGAGTTTTGCCAATTTTTAATCTATTCAGCTGATCTTTATGGTATAGCTTTTGAAAGCTTAACGCGCTGCAATTTAAGAAAACAAGTCCAATTACAAAAAATGCCAGCAAATTAAGAAATGATCTTCATCCATTTGACAGCGCATGTGCAGCAAATCCTCACAGTGCATAGATGTTAAAAAAAACGAGCTGCATTTTCTCACAACGCAAACAATTTATGAAAACACACTGCATTTTCTCACAACACTTTCAAAAACAACGGAACACAACTCAAATGTTTCAAGGGGACCCAAACACGTGACGGACGCTGCTATGATGTGACTATTGCTCAATGAAGTTGTAGGTGATGTTTAAAAGGTGAGTTTTTGTTTGTTTATTTTAACATCCTGATTCCCTTGTCTTTTGTATTTTATTAGCCTAAATAACCTTAATCTAAATAGCTGGGTCTGTCACATTTTAGGGTCTCCTTGAAACATTTCTGTTGTGTTCTGTGCTATTTGAAAGTGTTGTGAGGAAATGCAGTGCGTTTTCGTAAATTGGTTGCGTTGTGAGAAAATGCAGTGTGTTTTATTAATTAGTTTGCATTGTGAGAAAATACAGAGTGATTTTTTAAATGTGTTTGTGTTGTGAGGATTTGTAGTACGTGTGCTGTCAAACAAATGAAGATCTTTTATCCATTTGATGGCGTTTTTTGTAATTGCATGTTGCTTCTTAAATTGAAGCACGTTAATGTCTCTCGGCCACCGTAGATCTTTGGGTTTGGTGGGAGCACTTTTAGCTTAGCTTAGCATAGACCATTGAATCAGATTAGACCATTAGCATCTTGCCCAAACATGAATAAAGTTTCAATAACTTTCTTGTGTAAAGCTTGACTTTTCTGTAGTTATATCATGGACTAAGACCAAAGATAAGTATATGAACTATACTCTCATTTTGGCGTAATAATCAAAGACGTTTGCTGCAGTACCATTGCTGCAGCAGGCGCAATGATTTACAATATTCTAGCCATATAATCCTAGAAAATGGCACCTTTTTATTTTCTGTCAGTCTTAGTACATGATGAAAGTACTGAAAAGTCAAGCTTAAATGATTAAACATTTTTGAATGAGATGCTAATGGTCTCATTCGATTCAATGATTTATGCTAAGCTAAGCTAAAAGTGCTTCCACCAGGCTCAGAGATCAGCTGAATAGATTTAAAAAATGGTTAAACTCAACTGCTTAACTCTATAGGGAAGTTTTTTTTTTTTTTTAAGTGCTTGTCTTTTAACATCCTATTTGATCTGATAAAAGTCAAGTATCTGTAAACAGTAAAATTAAACGTTTAACTCTAGAGGAGTTGTAAAATTAACATATTTTCCAAAAAAAGTGTTTGCTTTACACATTTTCTATTGCTGACATGACATATATGGACAAAGATTGAAAGCTGTAGCATGTGTGAATCATTCATTCATTCATTCATTTTCTTTTCAACTTAGTCCGTTTATTAATCAGGGGTCGCCACAGCGGAGTGAACCGCCAACTTATTCAGCATATGTTTTATGCAGCGGATGCCCTTTTAGTTGCAACCCATCACTGGGAATCTTATTCAATTCACCTATAGAAGAATTACCAGTTTGTAAACATTCATGATGCACGCGCAGTAAGGTTGCAGAAAAAAAACAGGAGCGCTAATATTTACAATGAGGGAATGACATCCGCTGCGATACAGAGTTTGTTGTTGTATTAGAGATAAGTTATGTTGATTACATATTATATATATATATATATATATATATATATATATATATATATATATATATATATATATATATATATATATATATATATATATATATATATATTATTTACATAATGCTTTCAGCGTATTATAGCAGCATGTCACCCAGTGATAAGCACAGTTATTTGCAAAATTAACGTTAAAGTGAGCAGCGTTCGTCTGACAGGTCCATTTGCGATAGTACCCTCTCAATGGATATTGGATAAGAAGAAATGGCCAAGCATCCAGCCCCAAATATACAACTCACATCTTAGTGAAACTCCAAGTGATTTTACAAGACAGAAGTTAAAGGCCTACAAGTCTTTGGATGCCTACAATTTATTCTGTGTGGTCATGTGCAAGAAATAATGTTCCATGATTATCAGATTAAAAACTTTGTAGTGCTAAAAACTGAGGTTCTGCCTAGCCAAAGACAAGGAAAGATGACGACGCTATACACGGCCTGGGTAATCATGAACAAGCAAAACTACTGCATTCTGACAGCAATCTGCACCTGTACAGCAGGGTATGTGAACTTACATTTTTACATTTCATTCTTAGCATTTAGTGTCCGCAGTTTAATTCACCATATGTTACTGCTGAAATCATTGCTGCAATCAAAAACGAGTAATGAGTATGTTTCAGCATAGCGTGAACTTACCTGATATAACATGAGAACTGCAGAGTCGAGCATTTTTAATTATGTCCTCACTCCATTCAGCTCTTCTGATGGCTGTTAGCCAAAGACATCTGCGGTTGGCATTAAAAGCAGTGTGGTGTACGGTAAAATTGAAATTTTCTAATTTTGGACTTTTGATTTTGGCATCCTACCGCACAACACAACATATTTGCTATTGCAACCGGTCTATTTTGCAACCAGTATGTGCAGTTGAATCTGGTGACGTCATGTGTGACTTAGGTTGGTAATTCCCCTATAGCGCATATCTTTGGACTGTAGGGGAAACCGAAGCATCAGGAGGAAACCCTCGCCAACACGGGGAGAACATGCAAACTTCACATAGAAATGCCAATTAGCCCAGCCGGGCCTCGAATCTTGCTGTGAGGCGATTATGCTACCCACTGTGCCACCGTGACGCCCACAAGTGAATCAGCAAAAAAAAAAAAAAAGTATATTTACTGCATTATAACAAGTTTTCATGGGTGAAAGTGCCTTACAATTGAGACTTAATAGTCTCGTCTGATGCATTGACATGACTCAATCAATTATTGATAAACGCATGAGTGAGAAGAAAGGCCGTATTGATCCGATCCATGTCTGATCAAAAACAACACGCGCTTTCACCCTCGGCATTACAGAGGTTTCCATGTCAATCGCGTATATGTTCGCGCTCAGCATGTTAACAGGAAAGCTGGTCGAAGCATAGGGGATAAATTTATGAGCTCCGATTATCCCTTTATTATAGTAAGTTACAATGAATAATTGTTTGTAATCAGCATCTCGGGTTCATGCGAACAGAATCAGGCTCTGCTCGTACATCACCAGCCATGTGTTTCAAGAGCCGAGTGTAAACTCCGGGGAAAAAAGGGCCTTTCTTTAGTCTTATTTGTCAGACGAATTTACTCAGATAGATTTATTACCAACCTGCAATTAATCACACTGTGATAATGGTGACCAAAGCAAATGATTAATAGCGTCACTTAAAAACGGCAGATCATTGGAGTCGATATCTCCCGTGCGGCAGCGCTGTGACCTGCTGCCTGGCTGAGATGTTTGTTAAAAGAAGGTTTCATAATGCTAATTTACTGTGTAAACTCGCAGTGCCTTTTATTTATCCACAATACTGTGGGAGCAGATGCTTTGTGAAGTTACCTCATCACATTTATTTCGCTTGGCTGAGTTGCAGCCTGAAATCATTTCCCTTTGGCTGGGCAAGATGTTCTGCTTTGGTGAACGGGTCAGAATGGTGTACGCCCACTGAAATACTAGCGTCGTGGTCTTCACAATTACCAAGTTATCAGGGGAATATTTTTTTTTTAGCTAAAGACAGGGCAAGATGTCCTGCTTGTCTCCCACCCAATAAAACGTGGCTCTCGTGAGGCCGCGACTCATTAGCACTTTTCACCTGAGGCTTATAAGGTTGCATTGATTCTGTGACATCACTGATTAAAATCAATGCACCGCTGCTCGTGTCCCCGACTGGTGCTCGTGTGCCCTGAGGTGGTCCTGGAGCAGGAACTCTGTTATCGTGTATTTCTTCCCACTGCACTTAGGGGAGCTATTGGTTGCTGTTGCACTCTTTCATACATATCAGGGTTCATTTTATAATTTTTTTCCCATGACAATATTGTAATGACTTTTCTTTGAATTGTTATTTGAAGTTTTGTAAATAGGGGTGGCATGGTGGCTCAGCGGTTAGCACTGTCGCCTGGCAGCAAAAAAGGTCGCTGGTTTGAGTCGTGGCTGGGTCAGTAGAAATTTCTGTGTGGAGATTGCATGTTCTCCCCGTGTTGACATGGGTTTCCTCCGGGTGCTCCAGTTTCCCCCACAGTTCAAAGACATGCAGTATAGGTGAATTAGATTAACTAAATTGACCGTGGTGTGTGTGTGAATGGAAACTTTATGGGTCTTTTCCCAGTACTGGGTTGTGACTGAAAGGGCATCCGCTAGATAAACATATTCTGGAATAGTTAATGGTTCATTCTGCTGTGGTAACCTCTGATAAATCAGAGACTAAGCTGAAGAAAAAGTTTTGTGAACGGACAACATAGTAGTAAAAAGTATAGATATGTGAAAATAAAATTAAAATAAAGCACATTATTATGCATGAAAGGCTAATAGATAGCAGTAAAGAAACACTAAATGGCTGCGTTCACACTAAGCTTGCATGTTCTTTCCGTGTTCGCGTGGGTTTCCTTCAGGTGCTTCGATTTCCCCCACAGTCCAAACACATGCGCTATATATAGGTGTGGAATATACCCCCCACCCCCAAGGTCTTCAGTTGGCGCACTCCCAGCATGGAACCTATAGACGCAAAATTACCCATTATGTTTTGTGTGTATGCGCAAGGAGAATGCTAAGAACTTCCGGTCGGTAGCTGATGCGTGTAAAACGTCACATTTGCACAGCTTTGAAACGATAGTTTTAATCTATTTTACTTGCATTTCTCTTCTTTAAACTGATACTGTTGTCGATCAGCACCACCTCCTGGACTGATCATTTTAAAAAATGTGATCTAATAAGTTGGAAAACAACTGCTGTGAGGCATTTGCCCTTAGTTGTCAGACGGCATCTTCTGCTGTTTAAATGAAGCCTCGTCATCGCTAAAGTCACCTGTACTGTCCTACTAGCACACTGATTTAATAACTGCGACAAAGTGAAAATAAATTGACATTTTAAAATGACAGAAAAACACAAACTGTGGTAAATACAACACCCTAAATGAAATATAAACGGCTTGCGATTAGAATGAACATGCAAATCAGCCAGCAGAGTATCAGTAACAGACTTTTATTGGTCATCTTTGTAAATTGCATGACATACATACTTGTTAAGTTTCATGTCAGTAAGTTTGCTCTACAGTGCAGTGATTATAGTATTGCGTTTGTGGCTCAAAACGCTATTGAAACCCATTTTCGGAGCACAAAGTACCGGTTGTAAACACTGTAAACGGAAGTTCTTAGCATTCTACCAGAAGACGCTGGTCGCTATGGCGCCCTTCATGCAGCAGCCAGGAAAGAGATCTATACATCTTCAACATTCCGCCTCTGCCTCAGCCGCCGCCAATCACCTATTGTTTGAGCAATGTTTAAGCGAGGCGCACAACTAACACGATCTGCGCTGGTCTTGAGACCTGCTTTTAGCTGGTCTATTGCACAGTCTATTTTAGTTCCTCAAAATAGCAACGTGCCAACAGTACACGTTAACACACCTCTTTTCTAGACTGAAACACCCATGAGTCCACATAATGGCGCAAATGGATTTGCATTTTAAACAACGTGGCGGAAAACAGAAAAATTAAGGTTGCGTTGGTCTGAAAATAGTAACATGTTGTGGAAACATGCCAGTGGAAACACGCCTGGTGTATGATAGGGCCAAAAAAGTTTGTTTGACCTTCTTATACACCCCCAGGTCATCGCTAGGAGAGCATAAATACCTTGTACACCATCTAGTGGCGTGAAAGAAAATTACAACTCATAAATGGCTCCAACAGATATAATGACAAAGCTGCGGTCACACTGGACTTTTCTCCCCACAGACTTCCATTCATAGGCACGCAAATGGGTTAGACCGAAAACGCAAGTTCAGTTTGCTGTGTTGCAAAGTTCAAGCTTAGTGAACTCTGACTTGCGAAATCACATCATTTGACTGTGTGAGACCAATCGAAGATCAAAATATGACCTCTCTGGGTGGAAATTTAAAACATGGACCAATCACATGCTTTTTTAAATGTCAACATCTTGTTTAATCCCGCCCCTTTTCGCAACTCCGGCGACAGAATTTCGCAAGCTCAAACTCTAGTGTGACCGCAGCATCATTATATAAATGATTAATCATTATATGATTGAATAAAATAAATGAAGAATAAATGAATAAAAACAAATAAAAATAAAACACAACACAAATGAATGTTTTCTTTCATGAAACAACCCATAAGTTTGCTACAAGGATTCTCGGATCCTAGGTTAGATTCTTTACCTGTGTTTAACTTTGTCTTCACAATGTGGCAAGTGTACACACACACACTTTCTCTAAACTGCAGAAAAAGCACTGCATGTTCTAAAAACGATGATAAACATGTAATGGTGTTTATCTCCATTAATATATTCTGCTCAAATGAAAGTGTAATAAAGCCCGCTGCCAGCATTCCTTCACCTGCTGTTTGCTGTGACTAAACCTGCCATCAAACCATCTCAATGACAAATTATAACAAACCCAAATTTTAGCAACCATGGACGCCAAACTGCACTTATGCAACAGTACAAAATATTTATTGTTGATTTATTTGAAAGATTTGACTATAATTTATTTGGAACTGAATTATTGTTATTATTAATTGTAATGTTCTTCAGAATTACTGTGAACATTTGAGAGAAGCATAATTTACCAGTCTTTTAATAAAATAAGCAAAAGAGTCAAGATTAACAGGAATAATACAAAAATCTGCAGACTGTTTTGGACTTTCTTCATTCAAGCTAGATCCTGTATTCTTGTATGGCTGGAAATATTCATCTTCTTGAAATATTGATATTGAGTGATCTTGGGCTTTAAGCTGACAACTATTGGCATGTAGTGTACTGTATGTACAGCACTGTAGCAACACTCAAAGGCTTTATAAAACTATAACCAATGGCATTTTAGAAATACCCAATTCGCAGGCGTATTTGTCATCCATGATTCATTTCTTATGCAACAAAGTGTTATATTCTCTCAAGGTTTCAAAGATGAATTGGGTAGCAATTGAACGGGCCACCTGCCATTCGTAGAATAAAACATCTTGTTCTAAAAAACTGATAGGAGTCTTCAACTCTCATGTGATTGATATTTACGTTTAGCTTTTCCTAAAACACACTTGAATATTAGCATCTGACTTGTCATTATTACTCTTACTCAAGTCTTCAGTGTCACATAAACTGTCAGAAATCATTCTAAAACCCTATTCGGATGGCAAATGTTTCTCATGAGGACGTCTGTAAAAGAAATATCTGGTCACGCTTTATTTTGATGGTCCGTTTGTTGAATTTAAGTTACATTTCATCTACATGACAACTAATTCTCATTAGATTATAAGTGGACTGTTAGGTTGGGTTAGTGTAAGTTGACATGTACTTGCAAAGTGTCTTATAGTCAGTTAAATGTCTGTTTAGCAGCAGTATCAACAGATATTAAGCAGACAGTCTACCAATACTCAAATGGATCATAAAAATAAAGTGTTACCAAATATCTTCATAAATTCTGAGTGATTAAACGTGCCGTCGGCTGAAGATAATTTTGCAGCTGACATCTGAGATTATAATCTTATGATCCTAGAACTATGTCTCACACGATCATTCACATGCTCAGATGCTAGTGTTTATTTGTAAGATCCTCAAATATAGCCAATGAGATCCACTTTCCTGCATAGTTTAGCTCTAACCATGTTCAAACTCATGCTAGCTTCAGTGCATCAACGCTGGCACAGTCATTATGACAATAGCCAATGCTATTGGACTGCAACAATTTAATTCAATTCATGTTTATTTCTATTGTGCTTTTACAATGTAGATTGTGTCAAAGCAGCTTCACATATAGAAGTTCTAGTAAATTGAAATAGTTTGAGTCCAGTGAGAGTTAAAATTCAGTTTAGTTCAGTTCAGTGTAATTTAGTTTTCACTGCTGAAAGTCCAAACACTGAAGAGCAAATCCATGGATGCTCAGCTCCACAAGTCCTAAACCAAGCAAGCCAGTGGTGACAGTGGCAAGGAACAAAACATCACCAATTGACGAAGTGAAGGAGAAAAAAAAAAACAACCTTGAGATAAACCAGGCTCAGTTGGGCATGACCATTCCTCCTCTGGCCAAACTTATGAAAACACCACTTTTGACCGCTAGTCAATAATAAACAGAGTACACAGAGATTAGGGCTGAATCCGACACCGCCCTTATACAATAATTCACTATTTCCCCCTAACACAAGTCCACTAATATAGTCCACTTAAAGGATTGGATGAAAAACAAGTGAGTAAATTTGGGCAATCTATGGTTCTGGAAGGGATGCCATTCTGTTTGTGCTTTGCTGATTGATAAAAATATAAATAAAAAAATTAAAGAAAGAAATTAATTGGTTACATGATATCATAATTTTCCCAGAGATGGGTTGCAGCTGAAAGGGCATCCTCTGTGTAAAAATATGTTGGACAAGTTGGTGGTTCATTCCACTGTGGCCACCCCGGATTAATAAAGAGACTAAGCCGAAAAGAAAATAAATGAATGAATGATATCATAATAAGTTTATTCATGGTTCGGCCACTTTATTAGGTACACCTTACTAGTACCGGGTTGGACCCCTTTTTGCCTTCAGAACTGCCTTAATCCTTCGTGGCACAGATTCAACAAGGTGCTGGAAATATTCCTAAGAGGTTTTGGTCGTCCATGATGCAAATATCCCATTCCACCACATGCCAAAGGTGTTGGATTGAGTACTGGTGACTGTGGAGGCCATTTGAGTTTAGTGAACTCATTGTCATGTTTAATAAACCAGTCTGAGATGAATCACGCTTCATGACAAGGCGCATTATCCTGCTGGAAGTAGCCATCAGAAGATGGGTACAATGTGGACATGAAGGAAAGGACATAGTCAGCAACAATACTCAGGTAAGATGTGGTGTTGACACAATGTTCAATTGGTACTAATGGGCTCAAAGTGTGCCCAGAAAATATGCCCCACACCATTACACCACCACCAGCAGCCTGAACCATTGATACAAGGCAGGATGGATCCATGCTTTCATGCTGTTGATGCCAAATTCTGACCCTACCCTCTGAATGTTGCAACAGAAATTGAGACTCATCAGAGCAGGCAACGTTGTTCCAATCTTCTATTGTCCAATTCTGGTGAGTCTGTGCGAATTGTAGCCTCAGTTTCCTGTTTTTAGCTGGCAGGAATGGCACCCAGTGTGATCTTCTGCTGCTCATGGGCTCTTCTGTAGCCCATCTGCCTCAAGGTTGGACGTGTTGTGCGTTCAGAGATGCTCATCTGCATACCTCGGTTGTTTGAGTGGTTATTTGAGTTACTGTTGCCTCTCTATCAGCTGGAACCAGTCTGGCCATTCTCTTGATGCATCAACAAGGCATTTGCGCCCACAAAACTCCCGCTCACTGGATATTTTCTCTTTTTCGGACCATTCTCTGTAAAGCCTAGAGATGGTTGTGCGTGAAAATGCCAGTAAATCAGCAGTTTCTGAAATACTCAGACCAGCTCGTCTGGCACCAATAACCATGCCACGTTCAAAGTCACTTAAATCACCTTTCTTCCCCATTCAAATGTACTTAGAAACTCTTTAAAAGTTTTAAAATCTAAAAATTTTATCACCACATGACCAAAAAAAAAAACAGTAGGTAATACAACCAGGGATTTTAATGTGACTTGTGAGACAAAAACACTGATATTCTGGATTCAGAGTAGTGTACAGTCACCAACCACCTCTTGTAAATGGTGAAAATCATCTATGTTCATTCATTCATTTGGGCTTAGTCCAGTCCCTTTATTAATCAGGGGTCGCCACAGCAGAATGAACCACCAACTTATACAGCATATGTTTTATGCAGCGGATGCCCTTCCGGCTCAACCCATCACTGGGAAACACCCATACACTCTCGTTCACACACATACACTACGGTTAATTCAACATATTCAATTCACCTATAGCGAATATCTTTGGACTATGGGGGAAACCAGAGCACCCAGAGAAAACCCATGCAAACATGGGGAGAACATGCAAAAACTACACACAGAAATGTCAATTGGTTCAGCTGGGGCTCGAACCAGTGACTTTCTTGCTGTGAGGCGATCGTGCTACCCACTGCACCACAGTGATGCCAAAATCACTTATGTCCCTCTGAGACACATATACCATCCAAAGACATAATATGCTGATTTACTTGATCCCTGCTTTTACAAATGTTGGTACACAGGCCCCCAAAGTGCTGTTTTTATATAATGAATAACCTCACCCACCCTGGTAAACTGGCCTAGTAAAGGAATTTGAAGCTTTTTAGTTTTCTTTGAGTGAATTTGATGAATACTGTAGAGAAAAACACAGTAAGATCACACTTTAATCTGAATTAAAGAGATGATTGACAGCCGGTGCTCACCCAGGTGTAACAAATTTGATAGAGCTTTAATAAGTATCTATTGTCCATGGATTGGCGTGTGTGTCTGCATACTATTATGTGTGTATGTGTGTGCGCGTGTATTCTTTGTCAGTTCACTGATAGCAAGAATATTATCAGATATTGTATGATGGATGTGCTGGTGTGTGTGTGTGAAGCCATGAAAAGATAAAAGGGACTTCTTCAGTGCAACCTCTGCAGTGATGGGTTCACAATCATTGATTCAGAATGTTAAAAAAGTCGACTTTGAAACGTGTGCATTTTATGGCTTTGAAACTGATGCAGGTCAAAAGGCGCAGGCAAATGGCATGCTAATCAAGTGCGCGGAGGAAAAGAGGTTTTATCTGAGGCTCAGACTCTGCTGGATGGATGTAGCTTTATCTGGGTCACCTAAAGCCAATGTTAAATCCACTCTGGCTTACCCCTCAGCCAGCGAGTGAGTTTGAATAAGCCAAGGAGGCAGCGTGTTCGCAGATGTTAGAAGACCACGACCAAGTCACTAACAAATACAGTATAGTACTCACAATCTACTTTGAATTGTATGAGGCGAGCATGAGAAGCAGTGGATATGATGACAACAAATAGTTTTTATTGGAAATTTAAAGGTTAAATACATTATTAAATGTGTATTTATATAATTGATAGATGCTAGATTTGGGTGGCACAGTGGCTCAGTGGTTAGCACTCACAGCAAGAAGGTCGCCGGTTCGAGTCACGGCTGGGTTGCA
The DNA here is from genome assembly GCF_903798145.1 of Danio aesculapii. Lineage (NCBI taxonomy): Eukaryota > Metazoa > Chordata > Actinopteri > Cypriniformes > Danionidae > Danio > Danio aesculapii. The sequence continues at coordinate 40,913,438 of NC_079453.1, forward strand.
TGTTCTCCCTATGTGTTCTCCTCCGGGTGTTCCGGTTTCCCCCACAATCCAAAGACATCTGCTATAGTGTGTGTGTGTGTGTGTGTGTGGGTGGGTGGGTGTTTGCCAATACTGGGTTGCAACTGGAAAGGCATCAGATGTTTAAAACATATTCTGGAATAGTTGGCGGTTCATTCCGCTGTGGAATTTCTGACCTCTGAAATACAGACTAAGCTGAAGGAAAATGAATGAATGAATGATGCTAGATTTTGTCTAAATTAAACAGATAATATTTGGAAGCACAATTGAAGAGTTCAGATGCAAAAACTTCTGTAAGTGCCACACGAAATTTCCTTCAAAAATTAGCATTTTGCTCAGTCTTCTTATATGTCTATGTTCAGTTATTTCACATTAAGTGCCATGAAAATGACATATTCTTTGCCATAAAAGCGAAATTACTGTACCTACACATAGGAGTCTGAGAAAAATGTTTATTTTAGAAGAAATTTTCAGATGGTACTTCACTGTAAAAAAAAAATGTTGTTTCCGCAAAATCGTTTTGTGTTGTGACAACATGAGGGATTAGTTAACGTAGGAAGTTAACGTATTAGTTTTTACAAGATTAATTGGGGGTGGCACGGTGGCTCAGAAGTCACTGGTTCGAGTACCAGCTGGACCAGTTGGCATTTCTGTGTGTTTATGTTCTCCCCGTGTTGGCGTGGGTTTCCCCCACAGTCCAAAGACATGCGCTATAGGTGAATTGAATGGCCATAGTGTATGAGTGTGTGTAAGAATGTGAGTGTGTATGGGTGTTTCCCAGTACTGGGTTGCAGCTTGAAGGGCATCCGTTGCGTAAAACATATGCCAGAATAGTTGGCGGTTCATTCCACTGTGGCGACCCCTGATAATCAGGGACTAAGCTGAAGGAAAATGAATGAATGAATAAAGTGTGAGTAGATTTGATCTTCATTTAATCGCCAGATGCTGTCAGCCGTGCAGCTATATGTAAAAGTTAACACCAGGTACACCATCGCAAAAGGGCTTGCACTGACTAAGATGAAACTAATATTGCAGCTCATGAAAAGAGCGTTATTGCTATTAAAATGCAAATATTAAGGTATATGGCAAAAGCATCTGTGCAATATCAGACAGCACCCGTGAGAACAGCACAGTTATTGTTAACAGATTCATTCATGTCAAGCTGCAAGCAATGTGTGCAGGGCTGGTGAGCGGTGCATCCGTGTATCTTTTGGTCACTCAAATATGTTATAAAAATGTGTTTTCTTGTAATAACTGGATTTCGTTGAGACATATTTTCATCACGCAAGCATATAAATTTTTTTTTATTTGTTAGTTCTGATTAGTGTCTATTTCAAATGCAATAAATCTGTTTATATAAAACTTAGGAACGGTGCTCATAATAGGTGGGTGCGACTAAATTTTGGCTGGGGCGCCTAAATTTTTTAAGTTACGAGCAACAGTGCTACCAAGCAAAAAGGTTAATTTCGAGCCCTGTATTTGTCAAATCACTATCAAATAAATATAAAACATTATACACTAATCTACACTATTTTAATGTTGTTGTGGGACAATGTGAGAGCCAACCATCAAATTCAACATATCATTATAAATATTAACAGAAAAATTATTGCCTTTTACCTCAACGAGGGAAAAGTAGTGCTTACTGTATATTTCCAATTTGAAATCCCTTGAACTTGTTATATTTGCCATCGTTCTGACTAGTCATTGGTAGGTGCCACAGACTGCGTGTGCTTGTGTGTGAACACCTGCACTACTCTGCCTCTGATTGGCAAATGATGGAAATGTACTCTATCTAAACCAATCATCATGTTCTCAGTTACACCACGTTCACAGACACACCAATCACCATCGCTGGTTGGTCATGTGTCCCACCTCAGCCCCGGACACCCACACATTCACCCCAATGAAAGAGAGGTCATATGACTGAGAGAGATGCTGCTCGCATAAAAACTGATTCAGTGTTCTTAATTATAATAACATGCATTTTATTGTCAGTAATGGCAACAACGTTGTAATTGGGAAACAATCAATTTATTTGATTACTCGTTACTGAAAAAAAGTATCGCTGTTAGTAACGTTGGTTATTTATAGTACCGTTATTCCCATCACTGGCAAAATCAATTACTATTGGTGAGACATATCTATTGTCATCCATCGCAACAGCTAGCCATAGTTTCTAGCATGATTTCAGTCTCTAGGTGATTAACTGTAGCTGAAGTCTCCTCTGAAGTCTCTCACGACTCTTGTTCATACACAGAGTGACCTTTAGCATGCGGTGGGTTAGGGGTCAAGTGTGAGAATGATTTGAACAAACAGTGCGAAAACAGCAAGTCTGTACCCTGGAGGCTTACCTCTGTTCTTTATCTCACACAGAGAACAGCTCTGCTTCTGTGACAGTCAGGCGACAGTAGGTCACGCAGAGCTGTCCTTATGGAAGGTTTGTGTGTGTGTGTGAGAGTTTGTTTGATGTCAGAAGGTGGAACGAGCAGTTGTACGAGCCCTGTTACTCTTATAATGGTGGATGTTCAACATGGTGCCATTTAATGACGTGTGCTAACAGTGTGAGAGAAGAGATAGGTTTAGCCGTCAGTACACTCAAAAAATTACTTGTTCAAACTATGTATTAAAAATGAGTTGAAACAATACAATTCTTAGATTTTTTGGAGGGACAACTTAATTTTTTTTGTTCAATCTACTTAAATTTGTAAGAAATTATTAAGTTAAGAGATTTGTGATCTTAAGAGATTTGTGATGGAACAACATGAAGGAATTGTGTGGAACCCAGCATTTGTTTTTACAATGTACTCATACAATGGACACATGCTCCATCCTACTGTTAAAGGGGTAGTTCACCAATTAAAAAATATAATTCGCTATACCTTAAGGATTGTTAGACTGAATTAGGGCAACCGGAGCCGGGAACACTTCCCAAAAGACATTAGAATTTGAATGGCATCTGCGCTTGTGTTAGTCTGTTTTTCATTATCCCGAGGTCTCCATATTCCTGGACCAGGCCGTATCCTGAGCAGATGTTGTGGTGGTCAAGGAGGAGTGGAGAGCATGAAACTGATTCCTTAAAGGACCCCAGTGAAAAACAGTTTTCAAATTGATCTTGTCGGCCAGCCTGTCTCCTGCCAGTGACCTACCCACACCTGCAACTTCTCTACGAAGGACGTCCAGCGTTCTCCAGCCTCCGGTGCCTAGACTGCAGCTCTGCACAAGAAGTTTGGCCAGAGGAGAAATAGTCGTGCCCAACTGAGCCTGGTTTCTCTTGAGGTTTTTTTCCTTCACTTTTGTCAATTGTTGAAGTTTGTTCCTCACCACTGTAGCCACTGGCTTGCTTAGGTTTAGGACTTGTGGCGCTGCGCATCGATGGATTTGCTCTTCAGTGTTTGGACTTTCTGCAGTGAAAATTAAACCACACTGAACTGAACTAAACTAAACTACAACTCTGAAAACTGGACTGACACAGTTTCAATTTACTTAAACTTTTATGTTAAGCTGCTTTGACACAATCTACATTGTAAAAGCGCTATAGAAATAAAGATCAATTGAATTGAATTGAATTGAATATTAATTTACCTATACTCAGGCCATCCTAGATTTCGTGCCACATGCCTGTCTTTGTCAATTCACATCGTTAATATTTTACTTAAGAAAAAAAAATGACATGATGTAAATCTTGAATGGGCTGAGGAGGAGTAAATGAACAACAAATGTTCAATTCTAAGTGAATTATCCCTTTAAAACCTATAAATAAATCTCATGTTAATGCATATACTAGAGGTTGCTCATATAACATAAAGAGATAGTTCACTCAAAAATGTACATTTATAATTTACTTATCCTTTACCAAAGAATATACACTGAAGAATACTAAAACCACTGACTTACAGAGTAGAAAAAAACAAATATAGAAGCTCATGGTTCTGATGTCATGCTAAAATTAAACAAAAACAAACAAAGAAGAAATCAGGTTCAAGTGTCTTTATTATGACCAAAGGTCATAGATCAAAAGGTGCAAAACAGTCAAAATAAACAAGACAAAAAAAGACAAAAATAAAGAATTAACAAGCAACCCAAACACCAAAGCAGGACATGACTCGAAATAACTTCCAAAAGACTGCCGAGACCGGGTAGGGTCTGGATAGTCCAACAAAATGCCAACGAGAGTCCTGATGAAACACAGAGACACCATGAACAAACAATAATGAACTGACAGTAAAGCAAAGGGTTGCCGCTCAGATATAGGCACGGAAATTAACTACAACTGAAGCGGCTGATCCAGCCTGATCTTAGAAGGAAACGTATTCAGTCGTACAAAAATGTATGATTTTAAAAAGAAGGCATGGCACCCAACCTCGCCCCTAAACCCAACCGTCATTGGGGGATAAGGAAATCGTTCTAACTTGTACGAATGAGAACAAATTTATTCAAATTAGCCACTAAATCAAAAGTTACCGTGAGATTGTGGAATAAAGCAAAAAACACAGAACACCACAGGAAGAGCGCAAGCACCCACAACCATGACAACAGGTTTTCAGCATTGTTCAATGTGTCTTCTTTTGTGTTCAACAGAACAAAAAAATCTTAAACTGGTTGGGAACAAGTAAAGACTGAGTAAATGATGACAGAACTTTCGTTTTGTGTTCAACAGCAGAATAAAACTCATACAGGTTTGAAACAAGTAAAAGGATGAGTAAATGATTACAGAATTTCCATTTTGGTTTACTTATCCCTTTAAGTTTACTTTTATGTTGTATATACAACCCAGGCTCATTCTGATAACATACCCCTATATACATTTGTGGAGAGTGACAAATACGTCCCAGGAGGTGTTTTTTTTCTTTGCCGTTTTTGTTTTCACAAATCCACCAGAGGCCACTGTGTATGCTTTTTTAGATCTCAAATTTTTCTCACGCGTGCCATTCGTGCCTGCTGTTCTCGCCTAAATCCACCAGAGGCCGCTGTCGACTGACTGACCGACCGACCAATAACCCCACCCACATTCCTCCCTAAACCCAACCGATAGTGCTTTCAAAAGCACAGATTGACCCAATCACCCCCTCCCTAAACCCAACCGACAGTGTTTTCAAAAGCAATCCCGTAAAAGAAAAGCCCTTGCCTGATTTTTACCACGATTTCTGCTTTTACCACATTCTCACCCTGTTACTTACTTGTTTGTTTTATTTTGTGGCTTTTGTTTTTCTCTTACCTGCTTTTTGGAACCATTCTTCACCATAATCAAACCCCGTCATCATGGTCAACTCTGCTCTGCGTCTCAAAACCTCTGACATACGCAGCAAACCACTATATATTCATACCTGCCAACACTCCCGTTTTTCCTGGGAGTCTCCCATATTTCAGACCTATCTCCCTCCCACCTCCCATATTGTTCTGTCTCTCGGAAAACTCCCAGAATTCCCCCATCCCCCACCAACTCCCTACCCGCTCCTCAGCTTTTTGGTTCAGTCCCCATGCGCACTAACGCGCAACCATGTTTACCCCCCAACCCCCACCCTGCTCTTCACATTGCGCGCACGCCAGGATAAAATCTCCCGGATTTTAAGATCCGATTGTTGGCAGGTATGCTATATATTGCATTTATATATATATATATAGTCAATATTTCATCCTCATATATCTCTTAAAGATGTATTCAAAACAAAAATGATAAATTTTGGCCTCAAGTACATCCGGTGTGACAAATTGTAAAGTCTACCTTTGAGCAAAGTTGTGGACTCTTAATTTCCATTAAATTATTGATTCAGCGTTTTTCCACAGCAACCTTTCTTTCAATATACCTAATAACTTTTAATCTCAACGCGCATTTGAAGTGACATTAAACATGAAAACGCCCTCAGCTCCGTGTCCTCATTGATGTTTAGATTGAGTATTAAGCTTTGACGGAGTCCTTGTGACCAGACTGACCTGACTTACCCACATCATACAGTGTCAGCTCCATCCTCAAGTCAATAAGTGAACACAGAGCCAACTTTTTCAAGCCCAGCTGCTGAATGAATATAAATATGCTCATTTTTTATTTTACGCTGAACAGACTTTTTTTTTCTTGCATACCCTAATCAAGCCTTAATCAAAATCCTGCTTGGAAAGTGTTCTAAGATTCTGCTATTCACAATAAATGCAATTATTCATCCAGGGTTTGCTAAAGTGTATTATAACCAGCGTTGAGTGTATTTATACCAGCAGTGTGTTCAGTGGGAGAATAAGTGTTGTCCTTTTACAAACTCTGTAGGCCAGGGACTTAAAAATGCACATTTACAGTACTCCTGCTGGAGCAAATACAGATAAACTGGCCTTTCAAATGAAATGAAATACTAATAAAAAGAGTTCCTGTAATATGTGTTACTAGCTTCTAGCTTAGATTATTCATCTATATTTTTTCTATATTATAATAAAAGCATGTTTCCCAGAGATGGGTTGCAGCTGGAAGGGCATCCGCTGCATAAAACATAGGCTGGATAAGTTGGTGGTTCATTTCGCTGTGGTGACCCCGGATTAATAAAGGAACTAAGCCGAAAAGAAAATGAATGAATGAATAATTAAAAGCATGTTTTTTGAGTTTTGCAAGCCAACAGTGAACTTAAAGGGGAACTATTATGCCCTTTTTTACAAGTTAAGTTTATGATGTCCCTAGACAGACCCACTAGTTTGTCACGTTTCTTTTTTTTTTTTTTTTTGGTAATTCCTAGAAATCTGCGGACAATTTTGCGATTAAATAATATATATCTTATTTACCATATTAGATAGCCTACTATGTGTGCAATCTGACACAATGACACAAATCATAAAATAAAGCTTCTTTATTTTGGTCTCTTGTTGAGAAAAGATCTAAAACAGATGTAAAATGGTAGAGATTAAGCCAAATGAAGGTTGTATAACCATTATTTTTATCCACAATCTTACTTTCTCTCAGATTTCATTCCCTGGAGCATCTGACATCATGTATCTCACTCAAGACATCTGTTAGGGCTTCCCCTACCTTAAAGGCTGATTTATACTTCTGCGTCAAGCACCGTGGCCATCGGCGTTGCTGACGTGCACCTCTTAAAAAATTTAACGCGTACGCATAGCGCAAGCTCTGTGATTGGTCAGCTTGGTAGCGCTGACTAGTGTGGAAGGAGGTGAGAGCCGCGTGAGCGTGATACAGCAGGTGTTTACAAGTGTGGAGTCCCGTGATGGAGCTCCAGATGGAGACTGCTGTTTTGTGTTTACCTTATGATTAAAGTTGTTGCACGTCCGCCGGTTCCCACCTCAAAATGAGCGAATTTGAGCCACTTGTACATTAAGGAAGCGTTCAGAAAAAATAAAACTCCAATGAAGAAACTCGACACAGAGAAACATAGACAACTACTGCCAGCTAGCGTTTCAGAAGTGTATTGCAGAGCAACAGAAACAGTGCGCAGAAGTATAAATGAACAGCTACGTGCAAAGCTTGCGCTGTAGGTCACGTCGATCACTTGACGCAGAACTATAAACCAGGCTTAATAGACCAAAAACACGGATTGCCGTAAAACTTGGCAATAACAGGAAAGCATTTTCTCTCATCAACAGCAGTGAAAAATTTAAGTGAAATTATTTATTGATTTGACCACAGTTATATGTAAAGCACAAATAATGTCCTTCAAGTCACTTCTAGCGGCCATCATCCTTGAACCAACCTCCATCATTGTAAGTTGTTTGCTTTTTTTGTCTGTTCCATTGCTCCGTTTGTTGTTAGATGTTTGCTCACACTTTCTTTAGCTGTCTGAAGCACGTCAAATGCACAAAATGCCCAATTCGTACCCTGTCATTCACTTGCGCCACAGGATGTCTAATCGCATCTTTGCATTGACTTCACATGTAAATCACTCACATTCATCCGCGTCTGCTTACTGCACAGGCTGCACATCCAGTTTCAGTCCAGTTTTCAGAGTTTAAGTTTAGTTAGGTTTAGCTTAGTTCAGTGTGATTTAATATTCACTACTGAGAGTCCAAACACTGAGGAGCAAATCCATCGATGCGCAGCTCTACAGATCCCGAACCATGCAAGCCAGTGGCAACAGTGGCGAGGAAAAAAATTCACCAATTGACGAAAGTAAAGAATTAAAAACCTCGAGAGAAACCAGGCTCAGTTGGGTACGACCATTTCTCCTATGGCCAAACATCTTGTGCAGAGCTGAAGTCTAGGCACCGGAGGCTGGAGAAGTTGGACATCAGTGGCGCCACATAGTCTCTAGGGGCCTCGGGATGCAAAACAATTAATTCTAAACTGAAATAAATATAATTTGATTATATGATTTGGAATTGGATGTTGTATGAGAATATTTTTTTAAAAATTATTATTTTGAATATAATTAAGAATTTTGCAGGATTGCAAAAATTGCGACTTTTTGTTAATTTTGCGTTAAATTCACCAATCGTAAAATCGTGAAAAACTAGGGGGTATGCTTAGAGTGTGTATGTGAGTATGTGAGTTTCAGCTCAAAACACCCCACAAACAGGGTGTGAACTACGGGGGAGCTAGGGGGACCTCGGCTCCCCTATTTAAGGCAAGGGCTCCCCTGAAAACATGATTTGTGAAATTTTAGGGGGGTCTTAAAAGATACTGACAATGTGTTATTTTGACGTGCGGTTTCAGTGTTGTGTAATGTGATCATGTGTAAAAGTGCAAAAATATCATTCATTCACTACAAGCTACAAACTAACTACAAGCTATTCCTGTCATGAGGTGTGAGGGCACTGAGGAGCAAAGTCCACTCATGTCAAAGATGCTTTCATATGGACGTTGAGACACTGCTTATTAATATTCCAAAACAAATAATGTGACGTTGTGTTTTGTTTTATTTGCTTCAGACAGTGGGCCAATACAATGTTCTCTTTTTTAAACACAGTGACATTGCTGTAAACATGTTGGACAATTAAGCTGACAGAAGGTAAACTTGACAAAACCGGAACCCATTCAATGGCATTTCTTTAATTTTCCAATTCGCGATTAGGATTTACCAGATTGAAAGTGAGATCAGATGACATTCTACAGCCATATGTTAAATAAAAAGCATATGCTGTCCTTAATGCCATCATGTTGAACTTAAAGAGCGAATAGAAAAATGACAGCCTACATGACGAGGTTATTTATTTATTTTTGTTGTTAACATATTCATGTTTGTTGATTTCATATATTTATATCCTCTCACAGAAGCACTGCAGGTCAAATTAGACACAGATGTTCTGTTGTTTAGACTGCTGTTGCTTGTGCATGTAAAAATAAATCCCTCAAAAGATATATTCAAAGGTCAAAGAATATTATTGATTGAAAAACAGGCGCTTTGTAGCGAGAAAGTAAACTGAATTACTTTGTAAAATTGAAATTATATAAATATTAGTTTTATATTTATAGATTTTTTTTGTTTATATATTGCTGTATAATATGTTTTTCTCTTCTTTTTAATTCTTTTATAACACATTTGATCAGCTTTTATTTTATTTTATTTTTATTTTTACCATTTCTATTATTTGTTTTTATTTCTCTTATTCTTGTTTCTTTTATTCCTGTTTATGTAAAGCACTTTGAATTGCCACTGTGTATGAAATGTGCTATATAAATAAACTTGCCTTGCCTTGCCTTATAAGGACAGGGATCCTGTGTTTCAAATAATATACATCATTGTGGCAAGGTACTCTCAAGATCAAAGCGACCCCCCCCCTTACAAAACAAAGTGGGCTCCCCCAAAGGCCATGGTATAGTTCGAACACTGCCCACAAATAATGTTTTATAACTCTTTGAAGCAACTTCGATCTAAGTTGTGCCGTTTTTGGTGACTGTCGCTTTAAATTCGAATGAGATTTTGAGTTTTGATTTTTACAATTGCTCTCAACCCTATTTTCAAAAGAAGGCGGAGCTACATCCACTATACATCAGCAATATACAAAACATAACTAATGGATCTCTGAGTAAAAACTGAAAAAGTCTCTCAGAAGAAGACGGTGTTCATTTGTGCATCTTAAAACTCCTAAAACATCTTAAACTCTTAAAAACATTTATAATGGCATTATCTTCAGAAGATATGGCTCAAAATCTCTAATGGTGGATGGCTGCTTCTTGCTCAGGGCTGTCTATGCTAATGAGGGAGAGATTGTCACAAGTGGGCGGGGCTTTCCCTCTCATATGACATGTACAAAGGGAAAATGTCAATCAAATTGTTTCTGCAGACTGTTTTTAGGAAGTGTGATTATGAAATAAAAATAATAGAATTAATAAATTTTGACAACTGTGTTTCACGAGTTCACACTTGCAATCGTTTAAGAATAAGGCGTATTTGGCGTGCTGTCCAGGGAGAGGGCTCTGAGCTTGGGGAGACACCCCAACTCGAGTTATACCCCTTATCAGGAAACAGAGAGGAGTTGGGATTCGAGCGAAGTATCTAGCCCGGCCACAGAATGCTTAAGAGGTGAGGTTTCAGGGTGGTGGAGGGATGCTAAAGTCGTAAGATGCTGCAGGTAAGACAGCTTTGTTTACAAAAAAATCACTTAAACCCCTTATAAAAGTGCTTTTTTTGTATAATAGCTCCGCTTTAAGTGAAGTTAAGTGTTATCTTTGCTATCTGTTAAGCTCTAAATTGTGTTGAAACTAAATAGTGTGTACATAGAATGCTTTAATTAGCACTTGAATCAGATACCAAAGCAAATATGAGCATACATATGTGGTTTTAACAATGCCCTCTATTGTTTTATGACCATTCACTGCACTACTGCTGGAAAAGTCCTTAGAAATGTTTTTAAAAAAACATTATTGTGGTATTAGCATAAGTATGCTAATGATTTTGTAAATAAGCAAGCACTTGTGCCTAATTTTTGTAGAAGGATGCATGCTCTTGCTTGCTCTTCCCAGAATGATTTTGTATTTTCACAATTGTAGTTTGGTTTTCTTGTTGTTGTTTGTTTGTTTTTTGGAAGAAACCAGAATATAATTAACATATTTAACCATGGTTCATTTATCATTTACATTCATTTTTTGAAAGACTGAATACAACTTTTATCAATGATAATAAATGCTTAATAAAGAGTTTAACATATTTGTTTTGTGTACATCTTTCTATTGGTTTTGCACATGAAGATGTATAATAAAAAAGTATAATAAAGCAGTCAGTTCCTGGAATTACACACAAATAAAGATCTACTATTTTCGACATCTTTTCTGAACATAACAGCTATGGTGAGAAGTCTCAGAAGAATGTTGTATAGAAATGTTGTGTTGAATTCTACAGTATGCAATCGATGTGCAATTTAGAGAAACCAACATGCACAAAATTCTGCATTAGAAAAACAAATACTTCGATAAAGCCTGGTGAATGGGTTCACAGAGATTGCTTTCCCAATCACAAAAAAAATAATAATAAATTTAAAAGCACATCCAATTAACATGTAACGCAGGTCCAGGATGATATGGTAAATCTAAACAAAATAAGAAATAAAAATGTCCGCACACTGATATATGACTTTAATGATTTATGAATTTTATTTCATTTTTGTGATATTTTTTTTGTTTTATTTCACTTTAGATTGAATTTTATTTTTAATTGAATTAAATTTAGTTTTATTTTATTTTTAGTTCAATTTTATTTTATTCTTACTTTAATTTAATTGTTTTACTTTTGTTTTATTTTAATTGAATTGAATTAAATTTATTTGTATTTTATTTTTAACTCCATTTTATTTTATTCTTAATTTAATATAATAGTTTATTTGTTTTATTTTTTTTACTTGAGTTGAATTTAGTTTAATTTTATTTTTAATAAAATATAATTTTACTTTTAATTGAATTTTTATTTAATTAATTAAATGTAATTTATTCTTTAATAAATAAATTTATTTTTTTAGTTTTATTTAACTTTTAATGACATTTTATTTGATATTAATTGACCTGAATTGAATTGAATTTTTAATTCAGTATTATTTTATTTTAGATTAAGTTTAACTTTAAATTTTACTGAATTTAGTTTAGTTTAGTTTTATTTAATTGAATCTTTAATTTAATTCAGTTTTTTTATTTGTTTTAATTGAATTGATTTTTTTTGTTTTATTTACATTTTATTTTATTTTATTTTGAATTAAATTGAATCATATACAAATTTTATTCAGGGGTGCAGAAGATCATACCTCTGATTGGCTCACAATGTCCACAATGGACTATCTTCTAAATTTCATTTAAAAAAAAAATCAAGGTCAAAAAAAGAGGTGCTTCATTATGGGCCCGTTAGGAGAGCAGAAACAGATGGAGAAGAGGCAGCAGCAGCGAGCATGAGGGAATCAGGAACAGGAGTGAACTGGAGCATGGTGAGAGGAGAAGAGCTTGAAACCAAATCCCATAACACGGCTGGAACAATGCAACGTGAAGTGAGCCAGGGGGGAATTGCGCACGATGTCAATTTCCACAGAGCGTATGCACTTTCCCAGATCGCACGGCTGTAAGAACGGGAATGCCGACGGAAGTCCCTCTCCATCCAAATCACCTGTGAACGCTTTACTCCTGTTTGTTGAAAAACAGCAGGCTTTTATCGATCTGAAACACCTGGAAGTGGGAGCGAGGGGTTTCCAGTCAGACCTGCTTCGTGCGTCTTGAGCCACATCTATAAACATAATGTGGTGCCTTCGTACGACAAATCTGTATGGGATTCTTTTCATTGAGGAGAGCGAGGCAAGATGTTCAGAGGGTTAGTATACAGTGCTTACAGTAGACGACTGGTGCCAAATGGGGAAAAAAGTCATTTCCTGCTGGCCTCCGTGGCTTAGTGGAGCTCAGTGAGAAGCAGATAAACTGAAATGCCGATAAAGATGACTCCGCATGCTATTGAAATTCACTGTTCTTGACCTTTCAGTTCAAAATGTAAGGAAATCTTTTAGTGAATTGGTTCTCGGTGTTCAATTTTTTTTCTTAAGTGTAAAGGAATGGTAAAAAAGGTACACATGACCTTAAACGGACATTCAGGTGTTGATCCGAGTTAAGCTCAATACATTTATTTCTCAATACAAGAAATATAACTTCAGTGTCTCCTACATTTTACCTTAAAGTGCACTCAATGTCTGCTTGTTCAAACTACTTACTTAAAATGAGCTGAAATGGCACAATTCTTGAGTTTTTTTTGGGACAACTTAATTGTTTTATGTTCAATCCACTTAAATTTGTTGTGTTAATGGATTTGTGTTGGAACAACATAAATGAATTTGTGTGGAACCCTGCATTTTTTTACAGTGTATGAAGATAAATGGGGTCGATTTTTATTTGAATTATATTTTCTAAAAGCACTAACGCTAAAGGGATAGTTCAACCAAAAGTGAAAATTTAGTTGTCATTTAATCATTATTGAAATTCATTGTTCTTGACCCTTCAGTGCAAACTGTAAGGAAATCTTTCAGTGAACTGGTTCTCGGTGTTTACATTTTTTTTCTTAAGTGTAAAGGAATGGCAAAAAAGGGTCCAAATGACCTTAAACGGACATTCAGGGGTTAATCCGAGTTAAGCTCAATGCATTTTGAAGAATTACCATTTCAATTACTCCATTTTACCTTAAGATACACTCAAAGGCTGTTTGTTCAAACTACCTATTTAAATTGAGCTCAAACTACACAATTCTTGAGGTTTATTGGGGACAACTTAATTGTTTTATGTTCAATATACACTATAAAAATAGTTGTTTCAACTTAAAGTAAGTGTTCGTGCTGCCTTAAACTTAAAAAGTTTATTTCACTTAAATAGTGAAGTACAGCAGAAGATCTTTGCCCGAACCTGAAGGAACCCGACGGGACCTGATGGGTTTGGGCTTAATTTCTATCATTTTGGACGGGGTCAGGCCGGGTTCTGGCTTGCGCTGTATATGAACGGTCATGTGATGCATTCCGATTAATGCGAGAACATAATTAAATCATTGTTTACAACATCAAAACCTATCCCTGCAACAAATGAAGACAGAGAAGTCAAAAAAGAGTGAATTTTGCAGAGTGGGAAAATGTACAGCAAGCTGACAGGGAAAATGACGAGGTCACTCGCTACATTGAAACCGCTGTCATGAAAAATGAAATGGATGTTCTTGGCAGGTGGAAAATGAACAAACAATCCAACCCAAAACTTGTAAAATTAGCCAGATCAGTAGTACTATGCATCTCGGCCAGCAGCAGCAGTGAAGGGGTGTTCAGTGTTGCTGGATGTATCATCAGTGAGCACAGGACCGCACTAAAGCCATCTACAGTGGATTCAATGATGTTCCTCCACAAAAACACGTTTACAAAGCTTAATCTTGGTGAGTAAAGGATTTTCAAATTCTAACTAAATAATTTGAGTATATAGGCTAATGTTAGCATTATTCTTTAATTATTCAGCTGCAGTCGCATTAAGGTCGGATTGTGAAGAGGAGTGGCGAAGCAAATCCCATCACAGAGCCTTTATCTTAATTTTGTTATTGACAAATACCCATCATAATTCATCATTTGTTTTAATTTAATTTGTCAATAAAGAATTTTTTTATTGGTGTGTTGGCTAATTTAAAGGCTAAGTGTATGTACCTAGGCCTATTTAGAATGCTGAGATGTTACGATGTTACAGAGGACTTACAGTATTAAATTTTTTTGTTCTAACGTCTAAGTGGCCTATACGGTTGTTATGAATAAATTATGTTAAAACACAAATAAACGACTCATTCTTGAAAACAGGCAAAAGAGCTGTGTGTATGTGCGCATTTGAATAATGTCAGGCTGTAAACGGGTTCGGGCTTTTAAAAAGCTTTCAATCAAAAAGTACTTGCTGCAGTGAGGCAACAGTGCTAACCACTGAACCAACGTGCAGCTCATACTTGACATTACTAATGGACTATGGTTCATTTTAATACTAAAAACAGGGTTTTGAAGTCTGCAAATACAAATGTTACCAAAGAAGCAGGTATCACAGACAAACACACACCACAACATTACAATGAGAAAATGGCGGTCAGTGTTGCCAGATACACTAATGAATAGTATACAAGAGAGAGAGAAATTCAAATCATGTTTATTACAATATACTTCAGTTACACATTTACACAATTATTATACTACAGAAAATTATGCACAATCTTTAATATTGAAAACACAGTTTATCCTCAATAATCTAAAAATATTCTTCATAACTTTATAATAAAGTTTATTCAAATTCTGGATTCAATAGAATTCTTAAATACTACATATACATTTTTACATAAGCCATGATAATTATTTTTCCTTTTATGTAGTATAAATTATCATGTCTTATAATAAAATGAAACAATTGACACTAATACTTTTGACTTGTTGAATACTTAAACCCACAAATAAAAACTTTCATTGAAAAACATTCATTAAAACAATTGAACTATTGTCTTTTCATCCTTTTAAACCTTTGAAATGGAGAGAAAGAAAAAGACAAATAAAATCACCCAAAGACCTGTCAAGTTTTTTTTTTTTTTAAATGTATTGTATTTAATGTTTTGTTAATGTAGTACTTAAATTAATGTACACTACCTGGCAAAAGTCTTGTCATTGATCCTTGTTGTAAGAGCAACAAATAATAACTTGACTTCTTGACAACTTGACAAATAATAACTAATAACTTGAAGTCTAGAAAAAGACTTCTGGAAAAGTGGCAGAAGGTAGATTTTTTCTCAAGAATCGTCTGTTGATCTGCATCCCAATCATCACAAATACTGCAGAAGACCTGTTGGAACTTGCACAGACCCAAGATTCTAACATAAATCAGTCAAGTTTGGTGAAGGAAAAAACATGGTTTGGGGTTACATTTAGTATGGGGGTGTGCGAGAGATCTGCAGAGTAGATGGCAACATCAACAGCCTGAGGTATCAAGACATATTGTGTTGCCATTACATTACAAACCACAAGAGAGGGCAAATTCTTCAGCAGGATAGCACTCCTTCTCATACTTCAGCCTCCACATCAAAGTTCCTGAAAGCAAAGAAGGTCAAGGTGCCCCAGGATTGGCCAGCCCAGTCAACAGAAATGGACATTATTGAGCATGTCTAGGGTAAGGTGGAGGAGGCACTGAAAGATGAATCCAAAGAATCTTGATGAACTCTGGGAGTCCTGCAATAAAACTTTCTTTGTCATTCCAGATGACTTTATTAATAAGTTATTTGAGTCATTGCAGAGATGTATGGATGCAGTCCTCCAAGCTCATGGGAGTCATACACAATATTAATATCTTTTCCACTGCACCATGACTTTATATTCTATACTGTACATTATTTCTGTTAAGTGACAAGACTTTTGTCTAAGCAAAGTCAGACCTTACTGTCCTCATTAAATAATTAAAAATCAAGGCATGATCATATTTTATTTTGGTAAAATAAGCGTAATCTAGACACCTTTGCCTTTCATCTAAGTGACTTCTGAAACCAAATGATCAACTAGAAGTGAAGTTATTATTTGATGTTCCTAAAACTTGGATAGGTGACAAGACTTTAGTCAGGTAGTGTAACTATTTAGATGAAACATTTCTATATCTATAAATAACCTTTCTGGTAAATGGTTATAATGATTGATGAATCAGTTGTTTAAGAAAACAAAAAGTAAATAAGAAAAGGTGTTTTTTCTTGCTCTATTATGCTGCATTGAGACCAAAAAATAGCATTTTGGCAGCTTGCCCAGCAGGCACACAATTTCATATGACGTTGATCCTTAGTTCCGAAATCAAATGACCAAAATTTAATGCCAATTTGCTGTCCAATACTGACGTCAGCTGACATCTAATACCGACGTCATCTGGTGTTGTTTGGTTGGATTTAGGCTGTGTACTTTCCCTCACAAGTACAAGGAAATGTGGTATAGGTGAATTGGGTAGGCTAAATTGGCCATAGTGTATGAGTGTAAATGAGTGTATGGATGTTTCCTGGTGATGGGTTGCAGCTGAAAGGGCATCCGCTGCATAAAACATGTGCTGGATAAGTTGTCGGTTCATTCCGCTGTGGCGACCCCAGATTAATAAAAGGACTAAGCCGAAAAGAAAATGAATGAATGAATGAATCGCCTAACTAAAATTCAATGTCACTTTAAAGTAATGATGTGACGTCCATACAATGTCAAAAGCTACCATCATTAGATCGTTGGTTGATTTTATCTCCATCTAAAATTCCTCTTGACATTGAAGTCTGACCTCAAACTGATGCTGGGTTCTGACGTGAACCCGTTTTTCATATACAACCAAAATTTGCAGTAAGCCTAACTGTTAATTTTACGTTTGTGTGACGTCTGGTGCCTGCTGGGTGGTTTTGAAGCACTTTTAAGACTAACAAGGTAATTTTGAGTTGTGAAACTTACAGGGTGCTTTTATGGTAAAATTACTTCCTGTCAAAAAAAAAAGCTAAATTAGATTTTTCGATTCATGGCTCTTTTAAAGATCACATAAATGAGCTTTCTGCCACACAGAGGGCCATTTATGTTGTCCATTCCCGCATAGCTAAGCAACTGTGAATGAAAGTGCATTTATTTAGGTGTTGACACTGAGTGTCACTGAATGTGACAAACTCCAACCCCTTTGAATTGAACCCTAATGAACCTCACAAACACACACACACACAAAGAAACAGACACGGCATGCACTTCTTATCGCCAAAGCGTTCACTACAGGTGGCACTTTAATACCCGGTGTCAGTCAAAGAGCTCTTATCGCAGCCATAATGGAAAGCAGACATCAGCTCCTTCATCTGAAAGCTGGAGCAGAATGGAGGCGTGGATCGAGCTCATCTTCTCAATGCTCACAAAGAGCTTTACAACACAGACATCTCTGGATTCTTTGCTATTGGTTTAGGGTGTGGATGTGGATGTTTGGTCAGTTCTCGTACATTTTGCAGATCTGTAGGTTTAAAATGCATCAATCAAATTTTCTGTTTATGTGATCTGACATCTTGAAAATTCTGAGTTTCTCTGGATTTATTAGATTTGTGTTTGAGTAGAACGTTCCTAGAAATATTAAATACAAATGCCATTCAGAACTCTTTTGAGGCAGAACATGACAACAATTTTTCTCATGTGATTGACATTCTGGGTTGATTCTGAAATTTTTGAAGTTAAAATATTACAATTGGTATTGATAATAAATAAAATTACATTACACAGTAAACTACCTGACAAAAGTCTTGTCGTCGATCCCAGTAAGAGCTATTGTAAGATTGTAAGAGCAACATATATATATATATATATATATATATATATATATATATATATATATATATATATATATATATATATATATATATATATATAGAGAGAGAGAGAGAGAGAGAGAGAGAGAGAGAGAGAGAGAGAGAGAGAGAGAGAGAGAGAGAGAGAGAGAGAGAGAGAGGTCAGAATTATTAGCCCCCCTGAATTTTTTTTTCCCCCATTTACTGTTTAACAGAGAGAAGATTTTTTTTCAACACATTTCTAAACATAATAGTTTTAATAACTCATTTCTAATAACTGAATTATTTTATCTTTGCCATGATGACAGTAAATAATATTTGACTAGATATTTTTCAATACACTTCTATACAATTTAAAGTGACATTTGAAGGCTTAACTTGGTTCATTGAGTTAACTAGGCAGGTTAAGTTAAGTAGGCAAGCTATTGTATAACAATGGTTTGTTTCGTAAAATTTGCTTGAAGGGGCTAATAATTTTGACCTCAAAATGGATTTTTTTTAAATTAAAAACTGCTTTTAATCTAGCCGGAATAAAACAAATAAGACTTTCTCCAGAAGAAAAAATATTATCAGACATGCTGTGAAAATTTCCTTGCTCTGTTAAACATCACTTGGGAAATATTTAAAAATAAAAAATAAAAATTAAAGGGGGGCTAATAATTCTGACTTCAACTGTATATTTATGAACTCAAATTTGGATCAAATAAGGACATAAGCAAATCTTTATCCAATTTCTCCAAATTCCATATTAAAACAATCAGAATTTTATGTAATGTAGCACTGTTGATAATATTTTGATTTCAATAATAGTATTACTGTAAAAATCAGATTTTAACAATAATATTAAACTCAATATATTTTTTAGATCAAACCAAAAAACAACCTCCAGAATCCTTCTGGATGGTGAAATCATCAAGAATCTGCCTTAATGCTTTTCCCCACCGCTCTGCCTTCTCCCATAATCTAGCTTTCTAATAAACCTGCCACTGTACGCCATGAATATTACTTGCTCTCTGACAAATTGCTAATGTTCCTATATTGCAACTAAGCAGCACTGGCTAAAAAGCTCCCGCTAAACACACAGATGCAAATGCAAAAATATGATATGCTAAATATTTAACACAGTATATTCAGATTACAGTGTGGGCTTAAAAATGCACAGCACATCGATGACCCTATTGATGTTTCATATCCACAACCGCTGCATGTGTTAATAGCATGTTGGCTTTCCTCCATCTGTTTTGTCTGGTCGTCTTTGCGAAAAAAAACAACAACAACCAAATCCTCGTATCCTGAGGCGGACGCCTTTGTTTTAGCATAGAGAGGCCACTAATTGAGTGAGAAGGGCTGCGTGTGTGTTTTGTATCTGCTAAGATCATGAGAGAGAAGGCTAATTTACATCTGTCAAAAGCTGGCCTGTGAACACAGACCTGACGTAACCCCATCATCTCTCCCTGTCATCAGCAGCGCTCTAATTAGATCCACAACATTAAGAGTCTGCTAATACGAATCAAGATGATTCCTTTGGTTTGATGTCTGCTGATTCACTCCACGTTCGCTTTTAATGAAACCCGCTATTTATTCTCCCCGAACACAGTGTTCATTAACAACACAATGTACCTGCAGGCTTCTTCGCTTTACTGTTATTAATGAAATAAATCAGTTTTTTTGTTGTTGTTATTATTTAAATGATTCTTTATATGCATGCAGTATTGGCTTAATAGGAGCGGATGCATAATGGATTTGCTTACATGAGAGAGCGAGGGAAGAAACAACACGCTTACAGAAAACATCACACCTCTTTAATGACGCTTACCTTCTCTTTTTATTTAATGTCGGCGTCTGGCTTTAAAACTTTCGGAGAGAGCGATGGGTGCCCTCATTAGCACAGCCGAGAGAATCTTTCTTGTTTAAACACATTATATGTTGCTTGTATCTCCCGTCTTTCAGAGGTAAAATAAAATAACAAATCTTTTGACGAGATGGGATTCATCTGCTCTTTTCTTACTGCTCTTTTTATCGTGCCACACTTCTTTGTTTAGGTGACGAAGCTGAGCTCATAGGCTTAACATAGGCTCGTTCTAAAAAACATAGCGCTATATACGTTTCTGGAGATGGCAAATTATGTAGCTAGAGCTACGTATGCTTTTCTTTTTCTGGATTGCTTACGAAAACACTGTCGGTTGGGTTTAGGGAAAGGGGTGAGTGGGTCAATAGGTGCTTTTCAAAATAAAAAGGCTACGGGGCGGTATGATGCCATTCGTATTCTCGCTTACCAGCTGACCGCTTACATGCATGTGGACGCTGTTACTAGTTTGTCCGGTAGCTTGACACATACGTCTGCAGACTTGAGATGCAGAGCGGAGTTGACCGCAACGAGTTCGGTGAAGAAAGGTTTTAGAAAGCAGGTAAAAACAAGTAAACAAGTAAAAAAACACGTAAAAAACAAGTAAATAACAGGGTCAGAATGTAGTAACCTCTGGTGGATTTACGTGAGAACAAAAGCTACAAAAAATCGTAGCTCCTGGGAAGTATTTTGCTCTATCCAGAGATGCATATAGGGGTACATAATCAGAATGAGCCTGGGCCAGGGCTTGACATTAACGCCCACCACCCTACCAAATGGAGGTCAATTTTGGCTTTGGTGGCTTAGACAGCCACACACACTACCCACTTTTTGTTTACAGCTCTGCACAAGAAGTTTGACCAGAGGAGAAATGGTTGTTCCCAACTGAGCCTGGTTTCTCTCAAGGTTTCATCCTTCACTTTCGTGAAGTTTGTTCTTTACCACTGTCACCACTGGCTTGCTTGGTTTGGGACTTCGGTGGGTGCTCTTGAGAGTTTGGACTTTCAGCAGTGAAATTTTAACCACACTGAACTGAACTGAACTAAACTGAACTTGAAATTCTGAAAACTGGACTGACGCAGTTTCAATTTACTAGAACCTCTATTCTAAGCTATTTTGACACAATCTACATTGTAAAACGCTTTAGAAATTGTCACAATCACCAGCGATCTAACCCTCATAGATTGCTGGAGAACATTCACTTTCTCTCGGACTACAATTCTGCCACCATATGAACTAAAACTCCCGAATGGCACTCGCGAAAGAAATTTGAGATCTGAAAAAACGTACACAGCAGCCTCTGGTGGATTCACAAAAACAAAAACTGCAAAAAAAAAAAAAAACTGAGCTCCTAGCACGTATTTGGCCCTCTCCAGAAATTTTTATAGGGGTGCGTTTTCAGAATGATTTGAGAGCAAGAAGTGTTTAATAATTTATAAGAAGAAGATTTGGTACAATTTCTTATTTACTTTTATGTCAGAATAAAGTGTCAGTTTTTTTTTTACATAAAGGTATAAATTAATTTACTCGTATTTTGGAATTTTGGAAATAGCAATGATATCTGAAGCATAGAAAAAGACTTTTTAATTAATATGCTTTTCAATGTAGATAAAAATCACTTGATGGATACAAAATCAAAGTTATTTTATTTATTTATTAAATTTTTTACTTGAGTTTAAAAGCGGTTCAATGATAATGTCCAAAATATGCATTCAGTGTCAGTGTTTGGATGTTAACACACACATAAACACCTTCTGTTCAGTTTTATTTCACTCACTCTTGACATATTTTTATGCAAGAACGCGTCCTGTACAAAGAGCCCATGAGACATCAGTGCCCAGGGCATGTCAATGATATAATCTGTCTCTGGATTTACTAAAAAAGCAAACACAACCAGTCACAAGAGTCCACAATCCTGCGTTCTCTGAAGTCGCATTCAGATGGGATTAGTTTTATATGTGTAGGTCAGGTCATGTAATAATTACCACAGCTCATCTGTGATCGTAATGCTATCTGAAGTACGACTGTCACTTTGGATGTCTATAAAATGCCCTGAAGTAATAACCACAGGTAAAAGCATCTCATTGAAACTGACATGCCGGTATAACCATGTGAGTTGAATCCCTATGGTCACTGTTTAACCCGCAGGCCATGAAACTATAGCTGTACATCAGCCACTTCATGTGTCTCAAGTGGACACTGACCAAAAAGAAGACACTAGAAGATGAAAAGATGTACTCCAACACTTCTGACAGGGACACACGGTTGTTTTTATGCAGCTCTGTGCTGTTTATGCAGAATCAAGGTTCAAGATGTTTCACTATATACTGCATCAGCTATATAACTGTTATATAACATATAAAGATATAACAGCAAATATTTAACAAAGAATGTTATCATGTAGACTATTTTTGGCACCAAATTTTGTGCAGTATATAATTGTGGTTGCTCTTGTGTGTCATGTTGTTTCATCTACTTTTTTTAACTAATGGTTATAGTTGGCTTTAGAGTTGTAAGTGAGACAACTGACTCAGTTTGGAGTCAGTTGTCTCACTAAAACCTAAACATAAATCATTTCTAAACGTTTGAGTCACACAAAATCTGCAGAAATTCACATCCGGGCCCAGCCCCTCCCCCGGAGAATCATCAGTCTAGAAATCGCTGATTGGCTTTTGTACTAGAAGGCGGGGCTTCATTCGCAATATTGACTGTTACACTTTTCCCCATTTAAAACTTTACAACTGACACGTCTTGTGTATTCTAGTCTTTGGTTCTAGCCAACTAGTATGGGAGCTAATTATCAATCGAAATAAACTGAGAATTCCCAGGGGGACCAGATGTGAATTTTTGCAAATTCTGTGTGATTTAAATGTTTAGAAAATAAACTTTAGAAATTAAACTAAAAACACAGTTATTGTTTTAATGGTAATTTTACCATTACACTTACCATTCGTAAGCTT
The DNA here is from genome assembly GCF_903798145.1 of Danio aesculapii. Lineage (NCBI taxonomy): Eukaryota > Metazoa > Chordata > Actinopteri > Cypriniformes > Danionidae > Danio > Danio aesculapii. Next base: position 40,936,465 of record NC_079453.1, read on the forward strand.
GGCAAGTAATTTTGGAAAATTTGAGGTTTCCCCATTTAGACAGAATGCCCGAGAATACTGCCTGAGAGGCGTTTCAAAGATGACTGCTGAAAGAAATAACTTGCCTTAATCCCTTTAACCATTGGTTTAACCAATTACCATTGGTTTAGGTTTGTAGTATAGGGTTATGGATGTAAAAATCCAAATCTCAAATTTTTTCAAAAAATATACTATAATTAACTCATTTTCTTTTCGGCTTAGTCCCTTTATCAATATGGGTTCACCACAGCGGAATGAACCGCCAACTTATCCAGCATATGTTCTACGAAGCGGATGCCCTTCCAGCTGCAACCCATCCCTGGGAAACATCCACACACACTCATTCACACTCATACACTACGGACAATTTAGCCTACCCAATTCACCTGTACCAAATGTGTTTGGACTTTGGGGGAAACCAGAGCACCCGGAGGAAACCCATGCACCCAGAAACGCCAACTCACCCAACTGAAGCTCGAACCAGCGACCTTCTTGCTGTGAGGTGACAGCACTACCTACTTTGCCACTGCGTTGCCTATATATAATAATGTTTCGTTTTAAAAGACTCAATATGTCAAAACTGTACATTTCCCCTATCAAAAATTACAGTGCCATTGTGAATCACTATTGTCATTTACTGTTTGATATATTTTAAAATGTCATTTATTTCTGTAAGAGCAAAACTGAATTGGCCAGCCCAATTTCATAAGGGGAAATGTAACAAATTGTCAGAAAAGTGGCTAATTGTAATCAATTCATGCAGTTTCATTTGCATGGATACCTAGGATTTTTTTTAAACGGAAGAATGTACCCAAAGCACACCTCTCTAACCTCGACCATCATTGGGGGTGAGCAAATACTAAAACGTATCAATGAGATCATACAAATTTATATTAATCCCTACATCAAACAGTTACAAATTGCCGTGAGATTATATAGGAATTTTCCAGTCTTAAGTGTCACATGATCCTTTAGTAATCACCCTAATGTGTTGATTTCCTATCATTTTCAAAGTCATAAATAGCTGTAAAACACAATTCCGAGGATGTTGTTATTAATAAAAAACCCAAAATGACACCATTTATTTGAAATAGAAATATTTTACTAACTTCATAAATGCTTTGGAGACACTTTGAATCAATGTATTGCAAAACAAAGTATGTTGTTGCTGTTGTTGTTTTCCAAAATAAGTGCTCCAAACTATTGCAATAGAGCCTATTTTCCCCTATATGTCATATGACTACTGAATTAATAATTGAGATTTATACATAATCTGACAGCTGAATACATAAGTTTTTCACAGATGTATTGTTCATCATGACAATACTTGTCTAAGAAACAACTTGAAATGTGGAATCTGAGGTTTTCTTTATTTTTGGTGCATCATTGTTTTCGAAAGTCTCTGCATTCAAAGTTAACACCGCAAGATGGAAACAACGCTTTTCAAATTGATCCCCTTTGGACAGCATTTTCAAAAAGACACATTTTGGTTTCCTAAAATGTCATCTCAGTGACCACGTTTACATGGACATCAGTATTCATTATTTGCATTAATCTGATTAAGACAATAATATGATTAAGGAGTTTACATGAGTTACTTTTAGAATGTTCCTTTCATGGTCCCGTTTTACATGTTATAGCACATAATTTGATTAACGTCATTGTCACCACGCCATCCCCATTTCCTCCGGACTTTAACTGCAGTTTGGCACTTTCACTTTCATTCAGGAACACTTCATGCATGCCCCTGTGAGAAACGAGTTATTGTATGCGAGTATGAACTGCTGGACGAGTGTTGTTTTAATGGAATGTGATACCGCAGGCCGTATGTGGAAAGAAAACCCTCAGCATTTCATGGTGCAGGTGTCTGTGATCCTTCTCTGACTCGTAGGTGCAAAGACTGTGTATATGAACTATCCTGTCACAAAATGCAGCAAAAATCCTACATGATGGTAATAGTTGGATTGCGGTGTTACGTCTGTACTCCACTTCAATAATGCCACTAAAATCAGCATAGCCCACATGTGTTAATTTCTATTTAGTTAGATTATGACCTTAATTGGATTAAGGTAATCAAAAATCGCTGTTTACATGGTAGACTCTTAATCAGAGTATTGTCTTAATTGCATTATAATCAGATTATTGGTGTCCATGTTAACATACTTACTGTGGACGAAAGGCCAAAATGAAGAGAAAAATATGTGTTTATAAACAAAAATGTATTATTAAGGGCATGGCCAAAATCACCTTTAAAGCTGCCTAAAATGCATATTACTAATCTATATTTAACTTTTGATATATTTACAGAAAAAAATGAACAAAATATATAGAAAGCATGATTGTACTTTAAAATTAAGTTAAGTAGCTATCAGAGGTTACTGTGTCAATAGTAAACCATATTGCAGAAATGAATATCTCATCCATTTTGTTTTGATTATTGTCAGTGTAGCTGTGAAACTAGCAATTATTAGAGAAATAACATTATTCAGTGTCGGTTTATGGAACTGCACTGTGGTCAAGACATGCTTAGATTTGATTGTGTTTATCTGGCAACACCTTAGAACATTCATCAACCAATCAGAATCAAGCATTAGACAACCCAGTAGTGCTATATAAAGTGTGATATAAGACTGCATAGGAACACAAGCGCTAAACTGCTTGTATTTTTTTGATGTGCCTGTATATATATAGTCCGCCGCATAAAAAATATGCCAGAGTAATTGCCGGTTCATTCTGTTGTGGCGGCCCCTGATAAATCAGGGAATAAGCCGAAGGAAAGTGAGAAAGTATAAGATTTCATGAAAGAAAAATTATATATTTTTTGCTATTTATTTTGACCCTACCAATAATTAAATTAAATTAAATTAAATTAAATTAAATTAAATTAAATTAAATTAAATTAAATTAAATTAAATTAAATTAAATTAAATTAAATTAAATTAAATTAAATTAAATTAAATAGCTTTTCAGTAGCGAAGCAATTTTATTAGAAGTAGCGCAGTAGCGTCAACACAATCAATAAGTGACGGCACCGAAATTCACGGAGCTGTGAGAACAGTGTCTAGCCAATGAAAGTAAATCCAAATAAAGGCGAGAACCTTATTTGTTTCTTCCTGTTTTTTGGTGGTCGACAACAAACTTTTTGGTTTGTTACTGCCACCTCTCACTCTGGTCGGTGACGTCACCAACCAATTAGGCTACCACGGGAAATTTGCTTGGTGGAAAGATGACTGAGGAAGAAGATATATATAATTACAGTTTACAGTAATATAGTACTGTACAGTTTACTGTAGTAAAGGCTAAAGTATACTATGGTAATTACTATCAGTTCATAATAGTTACTAATGATACTACATTATGTAGTGTAATTTATTAATGAAAGTTGTAAAAAAATATAAAATATAATGCTTATTCATAAATATTTCCCTTTACTATAAATTACTAAAGTACTTTAAAAGTGTAACACCAGGTTTTGTTGGATTTTTTTTTGTTTTTGCTGTTATATAATATAATTTGTTTCTGTTTGGTACAGCATATTATTTGCAGTAAATAATTGATAACAGTTTTATTGACAGTTTTATTGATAAATAATATATGATTGACTTGGATTTAAGTTGCTTCGATTTTAAAATCAAAAATAGCTTTTATATATATATATATATATATATATATATATATATATATATATATATATATATATATATATATATATATATATATATATATATATTTATATATATATATTTGAAGTCAGAATTATTATCCCCCCTGAAATATTAGCCCCCGTTTATTTTTCCCCAATTTTTGTTTAACAGAGCGAAGATTTTTTTCAACACATTTCTAAACATAATAGTTTTAATAACTAATTTCTAATAACTAATTTCTTTTAACTTTGCCATGACACTTCTATACAGCTTAAAGTGACATTTAAATTCTTAACTAGGTTAATTAGGTTAACTAGGCAAGTTAGGGTAATTAGGCAAGTTATTGTATAACAATGGTTTGTTCTGTAGACTATCGAAAAAAATATAACTTAAAGGGGCTAATAATTTTGACCTTAAAATGGATTTTAAAAAATTAAAAACTGCTTTTATTCTAGCCAAAATAAAACAATTATGACTTTCACCAGAAGAAAAATTCAAAGGGGGGGTAATAATTCTGACTTTAACTGTATATGTATATCTGTGCAGCTTAAAACTCATTTTGTGGTCCAGGATCACATAAAATAAAGACTTGATTCTTTCAGCTGATGGTTCATTCATGCTTCCCTACAGTTTTGCGAAAAATTCAGTCAAATTCATTGGAGAATCTCTGTTGGGGATTGGCCTTTTTGTGCCTTTGAGTAAACCACTTAACCTCCCCTCAATAATTATCCCCTCACTTAAGACAAGTCATTATTTAAACGCTACTCACAGCAAAAAAAAAAAAAAAATGGACTGAATGGACTACAGGGGGCTAATTTGAGAAGAGGAGACATGTAAAATGAAAACTTCCCAGCGATCGGGGATGATTTTGTCGCAAATGAAGCAAACCCAACTGATGGACTGACTTCTCTTTAAGGCTTCTTTTTTTTTCTCCTAGAAAGGCCCGGAAAGGTTTGATGTGTAATGAATTGAGTTTGGTGGATTAATTGAATTGAGCTTTATGGCCACTAATCACTCCGACACAAAATAATGATGAGCTCAAAAAGGGGGAATTCCCTCAGATTTGGCCTCCAGGTTCTGGCTCCATCGATAAATTAGCGGCTGAATGTGACTGAATGAAAAGTAGCTCCCAGGCCTGGTGGAGGAAAATGAATTAAAAGAGGTCTATACGTGTGTCTTTCCGCCTTAATGTCATTCCCCTCCAACTTCCTTCCCTCCATTCCTCCACTAATTTAATTCCGCTAAAATCCAATCAGAATCATTTGACATTAAAATCGAGTCTCAGAGGAAAAAGACGAGAGAGAGAACTGTGGAAAAGCCACTGAAAGGAGGATAACGCTCTTTCCCTTTCATCCGCAGCAGACTCTTTTCATTAGGACTCACATTTCGGAGCGAATCGGCTTGGATGGAGCCCGTTTGACGGGCCCGAGGCCTGGAGTGTATGACAAGCCAACCTAATGAAAAGTCTCAGTCACAGTAGCAAGGCTGACACAGCGACCCTGCATATAATTACACCTTAAATAATACATGTCCATGCGTACATTCTTATACTCTGTGAGTCTCTCTTACAATGGGTGGCCTGCATATTTTTTCTTCATATTTTTTTTTCGGTTTGGTTATAGCTCAACGGCTCCTTTTTACTTGGTCTGTGATGAATAAGTTAAGCGCAATGACAGTGCCAGAGCGCTGCGAGGACGTAATCAGGTAGGCAGTCGTATAGTATTACTCACACTTTCACAGGAAAAATAATTTACACGTCCGGCATGGCATGCTAATGTGCGTGATTTACATCCCTCCTCCTGCTGAGTGTGGAGCTCATGAGTCAGTAACACGCAGTTGTTCAGCGCAGACCTTTTTCACCACTATAAATTACAGATTCCGATGCAAACGTGTTGTGACCCACTTTTCAATTATCTGCGTTTCTTCTTCAGGGGAAAATTTTTATTTGTTATTTCTCTGTCTAAAGGGGACTTTCCAGTTGTTTTGGGGGGCAAATAAGTTTTTCTCTCTTCAAAAAGAATTCCTGTTTTGAGGGAATTTTATTTTATTTTTGTGTGGCAAATGTCCTCTTTTTTTCCTGTTTCTCTTCACAAACGTCATGGCTTCTAATGGGTCACAGAAATCCTTCTCGTTGCCATTGTAAGTGATCCTGAGTTTTGCTGGGTGGAGAATACCATAGCGCACTCCGCCTCGTCCTCGAAGCAACATCTTGACATCATTAAACGCTGATCGTATGCGAGCCACGCTTGGAGGGTAGTCAGGAAATATGAGGATTGTAGATTCTTTAAATCTGAGGGGTCCCGTCTCTCTAGCTCTGCGGAGAATCTCCACACAGTCCCTGTAGTAGTGTAGTTTGGCCACAATTACCCGAGGTTTGCCACCAGGCTGTTTTGGCTGGAGGCCACGGTGCGAGCGATCCACGAGTATCTCTCTGTTAATTTCTAGGACCTCCTTTAACAATTTAGAGACTGAATCTGGAGAGCTGGAGCCTGGTCCTTCCGCCACGTTCAGTATACGTTTGTTCGACCTCCTCATCCTACCCTCCATATCTGTGCATTTCTCCTGCAACGCCGAAACAGCCGTTTCAAGTTTGCTCACTGACCTTTGTAATGAAGTCACATCATCCGAACATGTAGACAGCCCATGTTCCATTTCAGTTACCGTCTTTTTCATAGTTTCAAGGTCCGATCGCAGCAGGGTGATGTTGCAGACAACTTCAGTTTTGACAGCCTGTAGTTCCGATTTCATGTTGTTAAATGCGTCAGAAAGAACAGCTTTCAGTTCGACCCTAAGCAGCGTGGGGATGTAATTTTTCAAGAGCGACAGGATTTCAGCTTTTGTATCCGCCATCTCAGTTAGCTTCTCTGGCGATTTCTGATCAGTACACGAGGCGCCAGGTCTACTCGCAATAGTCTTTCCGATGAAGGTATATTGTCGCAGACTTTTCACCATTTACGTATCACCGTAACCAAAACAGAAAGAAAAGTTATGTAAACAAAGTATTAAATGATGTTTTAACGCGGATTTCAAACAAAAGAGGCTCAAAATACAGTTGCGATGCAAAGTTAACCAAATTTAGCAGAGCTCACCCAAAACACAACCTATTCCATACCTGCTCACTCCCTTTTTTTTTCCTGAAAAATGAAAAAATCTCTTTCCTGAAAATGATGTGACAAGATTCAAGTGACAAGAAATGTGTCTGTCTGGATCAAAAATGATGTGACATGACAGAAACATTTAAATATCAGCCAATACACTATGAAATGGTAAAGTCTTTTAATCTAATTAATACATATTAAACCTCTTTGACACTGAGTCTGATCTGATTTTAATCCAATTAAGACAATACTCTGATGAGTCTAAACAGCAATTTTGATTCATTTAATTAAGGTCATAATAGAGCTAAACATCAATCAAATTAAGAAGTGGAGTATGCCGATTTTAGTCGCATTATTGAAGTGCAGTACAGACATGTAAAACCTTAATCAAACTATTACTGTCATGTGTTTTGCGACAGGATAGTCTACACCAGGGCTATTCAACTGGCAGCTCGTGGGCCATACCCGGCCCCCAAGGCAATTTGTTCCGGCCCTCCAAATAGTGCGACCAAGACATCAAAAATAAATTTAGTTCAGTCAAAAAAACGGTCGCTATAGTTATGAAGCGACGTGCGTCTGTTCAGTACAGCACAAGCTTCAGTTGAAGGCTGCGCAGAGAGTGAGTCACCTGACATTAAGCGAGTGGTACGAGCAGCCGAAAACATTTGGATATGTTTGTAGAAAAGGCCTTTTGTACAATGCACTGATATCGTTAATAGGGATGCAATGATTAGCCAATTTCACTATTAACCTCGCTTTTACTCATTAAAGGCTTCTCAACGCCACATTTCTGTTCAACTGAGAAAAAAGCTGCTGCAACTAAACAAAGTTATGCCAATATGCACGCAATAACTATAGCAGCAAGCCGTTTTCAAACTTTTTCATTTATTTTTAAGTCCAAAGAGAGAAATGGACTATTGTTCATTTTATTATTAATATTATGTGCTGTATTTGGTTACTGAGCAGCAATAAACAACACTTTAAAACATAAGCAGTTTTCTTGTTATTTTCTAAACTAGTAGTGTTTTGAATTTAATAAATGCATAATAATGGTGATAACTGTGAAATCATGATTATATAATCGTACAACCAAAATCTATAATCGTTGCATCCTTAATTGTTACGCAGTTTAAAACATAACATATGCATGTGTCTGAATGTAGAAGCCTACTGAATGTAAAAGCCTCGAAATACAACATTTGGATATGCTTGTAAAAAGAGCCACATTGTACAATGCAGTGATGTTATGCAGTTTCAAAATTCAACATATTAACATTTTAATGTAGAAAAAGTCAATGTGGGTGTCTTTATGAGCACAAATACAGCATATGGGCTCTTATATTGCTGTTGTGTCATCACTTTTATTGCAAGTCATATCTCTCCCCCGTTTGGGATGCTTTTTATGAACTGGCCCCCATGACAAACTAATTGAATAGCCCTGGTCTTTACACACACGGCTGTTTGACAGTATGTTTTGGACCTACCGAGTCAGGGAAGGACCACAGACACCTGCATCGCGAAATGCGGTGGGATTTTTTTCCCATACGACATGCTGTATCAAATTCCATTACAACAACACTCTTCCAGGAGTTCATACTTGCATCTAATACCTCGTTTATCATGGAGGGCACGCATGAAGTGTTCCTGAATGAAAGTACCAAACTGCAGTTTCCACAAATTAAAAATGAAACGCACAAAATGTATTTATTTTTAATGTATGTTCCGTTAAGGTGTTAGAAAGTTTAACCTGGTGCCATAAAATCAATCTTCTGCATCTGATGTTATTGCTGTCTTTAATATAACGTAATCACCCCAGAGGTTGCAAAAAAAAAAGTAAAGAAAAATTTGTTGAATTTAAACAAACAAATTAAATATAATAATGTTCAACTTATTTTGTTTGTTTAAATTCAGCCCAAATAAATAGTTTACAACCACTAAATGTAAAAAAATTGAGTAAATCCAAGGAATCATCTTTGAACAATTTATTTTCAGTGTATTAACTACTATTTTGTGCATCAGTAGGTTATGAATAAAATATGGTAATTCTAATAGTTTAATCAAATTTATTTGATTTTTGATCAGGCGACGCAGTGGCGCAGTAGGTAGTGCTGTCATCTCACAGCAAGAAGGTTGCTAGTTCAAGCCTTGACTTTGTCAGTTGGCATTTCTGTGTGGAGTTTCCTCCGGGTGCTCCGGTTTCCCCCAAAGTCCAAAGAAATGCAGTACAGGTGAATTGGGTAGGCTAAATTCATCGTAGTGTATGAGTGTGACTGAGTGTGTATGGATGTTTCCCAGAGATGGGTTGCAGCTGGAAGGGCATACACTGCATAAAACATGTCCTGGATAAGTTGGCGGTTCATTCCACTGTGGCGACCTCGGATTAATAAAAAGACTAAGGCAAAAAGAAAATGAATGAATAAATTATTGATTTTTGATCATTGTCCAGCAACCATCTGGGGGGTCCCGACCCCCACTTTAGAAACCACTAGTTTAAGGGGTACTTTTATTATCTCTATTTTTAGGGGGAAATTTTATTTCTTTTTTGAGTTTGTTTGATTTAAAAACTATTATTTTATTTGTTGAAGGTGGATTTTCTGTTTTCTGTTGTTGGGTGAAATACATTTTTGTTTTGGAAAGCAAATGGGGGATTTTCTTTGACAATTGAAAAAATGTCTTCTCTATTTTAGGGTGACATGTATCTTTATTTTGGGGGCAATTATTATTTTCTCTGTTTAAAGGGGAACTTTTTTTGACTGTCTTGGGGGATTTATTTATTTTGGGGAGTGAATTTAATTTTTTTTAGAGTCATTTTCTTTTTATTTGGGCCAGAAAGTTCTTTTCACCATTGTAGGAGAATTGTATTTTGTTGGGGGGTGTTCTGTGTGTACAGTTTTATATAATGAGCTGCATGTCACTGTATGTGTTCAGTTGTTTGTCTGCGAGAAGCTGTGAATGATTGGAAGTGTGAGTGTTTGGTTGTTTGTGAGGTTTATCCTCACCATCTGGGCTAAAATAATCTGATCAGTTCATGGCTCTGTGAAGAGCAAATTAGGCTGAGAGTATATTGTAAGTCAATATTGATTTACTCAAAACATTACCAATTCACAGAAGCAGTACATAAAATGTCCTTTTTTACAAATTGTGCCATTTAAAAGAACATTAGTAGGCATCACTTTAAAATCACATTGAATATGGCATCAATAGCTAGCTCATTAGGTTTAATTTCTAGGTTAGTTTTTATGATATTTATGTAAAAAAAGAGAATTTTACCAAAATCAAGAAAAGACCAAGGAATTAGACCTATCTTTATATCAAAACAGAAAAGAAAGTAGTAGCACACTATAAATAAAAAGAATAATTTAGCAGAATTTTTTTTATAATTGCACAGTACGAAAATGCTTTTCTGTCATTTCTAGTCCAGGTAACTACTAATTCTAAAATCAAGATGCACTTTCATTCATTCATTCATTTTCTTTTCGGCTTGGTCCCTTTATTAATCCGGGGTCGCCACAGCGGAATGAACCGCTAACTTATCCAGCACGTTTTTACGCAGCGGATGCCATTCCAGCTGCAAGCCATCGCTGGGAAGCATTGTCTAGACAAGTCAACATAATATTGTCTTGTTTTTAGAAATAATACAAAATTAATTGAGTTTTTCTTCAAAACAAGAAAAATAATCGGCCAGTGGGGTGAGTAAAATAATCTTGATTTCGCTTCTAAATCAGATTTTGACAAGACTTTTTTTTTTCTTGTCAAGAAAATGCTTTTTGATAACAATGCTCTTTAACTTTTTGATATTTGGACCCGAAACAACTTAAAACTTTAAGTAAGAAAACTTCCTTAATATACACACTTTTTTTTTTTTTTTTTGCAGTGTATATGGAAAGATTACAAAAAGAAAGAAGAAATCATATCTGTAAAGTACAGTTTCTGCATTTCTCAGGTCCTTTGGGAACTGACGGAACATTACACCCTCATTGTGATCAATGGGTCATTTCACACAGCAGTTGATCATCGTGCAACACTTTCTCTGACTAATTGCTTTTTCTCCGTTTCTAAGGATCAAAGGTGCAGTTGACTCTTTCACCACAGAGTAAAAAGTATCTGGCATCAAATCCCACTCATGTTTGCATTTTCCATTTCCATTTGCATATTATTATTGATCATTATTTCTAAAACAAAGATAAACTGTGACTTTAATATGCGAAGTCCTATTTGAACTAAAGTTGTAAGACTTTACTGGTTGCTCCTGTGGGAAGAACTCACTCAGCAATTATTGTGTGCCTGTCATCAGTGATTTAACAGAAGCATATGAATAAAGTGATTAAAATGACATGTAAATGCTGGTTTTTATTAAGCTTTTTTTATTTTATTCCCTGGCTGGTCTTCAGCTTTTCAGGGCTCAACTTTAAAACCAGTCAATAGACTAGCCTGCAGGAAATCAGTAAAAACTAGCCAACCAGCATGTTGTTTTTGTTTATTTGTTTTCAGCTGTGACTGTCAAACAACTCAATGTTACCAAGAAGAAATTGAAATGTATTAATGAAGTGAAGTTTTATAAACTAATTTTAAGAGCACATGCTACGATTGATGGTCTCCGGCTGGTCTCTCATTTGCAATCATCGACTAACCAATCAGATGAATCCAAGCCTACAATGCCCATTTCGTCTTTCTTTCCTTATCTTCATTTTCTGAAGAATCTCCCGTCCACCCCATCTCCCCTTTTTCTTCCTTTACCAGGTGGAGCTTTTGAGACCTTCCTGATCTTGGACCCCCTTTCATGCTAATAGGCTATCTCTGAGCTCAGGGTTCTCTACTGAGACTGCCAAACCTGCAATTAGTATCAAGCAATAGCTAAGTGTGAACTCTTTAAATGAAGTAAACTGTTTTAGCTACAGTACACATTGATGTTCTTTAAATTCGAGAGCTGCATTCTTAGAAAGATATGGTCTAAACAAGATGTTGTAAGACAAGAAAAATATGTTAATTAATAGAGTAGCTTGTGATTCAAGTGTATTTTCTGATTATTTATGCCTTTGAATTGCACTAAAATCTCAATCTCTAGTGTCAACTTTTAAATTTATACCATATATGTCCCATAATGCAATCGGAAATTGTAAATAAATGGAAAACCCCCTTAAACCATAAAGCAGAGTTTTTTCATAATGTAATGCTCTAACATCTATTCAATATGTAAATATAGTATAACATTACAAAAACAGCATAATAAGTCTTGAACACCTTATCTTACATCGTGAAATGCAATAAAACATCGATTTTTGATACAACATTTTGTCCTAACCAGCGACAACAGAACACAGTTTTTATTAATTTGTCTGTCTACAGCTGTCTATTGTCGAAGTTTAATGAGTTCATCAACATTTTATTAAGATTTTTTCATTTTATTAAGACCTATAGCTGTTTTAATTGACTTCAGGATGCATTAATACCGCTCTGTAGGTCTATTGGAGACATTCATAAATATTCCTAGCAAATCTAATAAATGTTGGAGACCTACTCGTTACATAAACGCACTAAATCACACTTCAGCAGCGTTTATTTGAGAGCGCACAAGAAGATCTGCGCTCAGTGTTTCCAGATGCTGTTTCCAGCCCAAAAGCTGTTGAGATCACAAGCATTTATACACTGCTCTAAGCATATGTATGCAAAGAATGGGGGCTACGCCATCTCTTTGGGAGATTAAAACAGGTTTATGAGGGCAGACCGGGGCAAATTTTCACAAAACCGCCCAAATTTTCACTTCCCGCCTATGTCACTTTTTACCCGCAAAAATAAATTCAAAACCGCCCAATCTAGCAACACTGTCTGCGCTTGAGCAGCGCGTATTTGAGGGCGCGCAAGAAGCTTTGTGCACGAGCAGAGGAAATCGCGCGCAAGCAAAGAGATTCACATGCTGTAGGCTATTACACGAATGTGATTTCAACTCGTAATACTGCCCTCACGACATTTGTCATTGAAATAACGCCGTAGGTAGTTAGTAGATCTGTGTAAAAAAGGCCTGCCGTCACAGCTGGAAAAAATCCTAGAGAAAACACTGTAGTATATTATTCCAGCCTGATCTCACGAGAAAACGTAAGTATTTTACGTTTTGACAGTTTAGTGGCTAATTCGTACGAATTCGTACGAATTCAGTCGTACAAAATTGTACGATTTTAAAAAGGAGGTGTGGCACCTAACCCCACCCCTAAACCCAACCGTCATTGGCGAATGAGCAAATCGTACTAAATTGTACGAATTAGATCGTACAAATTCGTACGAATTAGCCACTAAAGCAAAAAGTTACGAATTGCCGTGAGATTGTGTTGATTATTCTTTTCTTCAGAGAAAACTTTTGAACACTTTTACAGCATTCTAATCAACTTTTTAATGAGATAAATAGACTAATTGCACCTTTAAACCTTTGTCATGTTTCTAATTAAATCATTTTACTTAATGAATAGCTGTACATTTCAGTAATACAAGTATACGCAAGCCACATAGATTTAATGAACATTTGTGAAATCCCTACAGAGCAAAAAAATACGCTTGCCATTGTCTTTTACAAGAAAACTTTGTGAAGAATTAAGCACTCAGAAGGAGAGCGACAAGCTCATTTGGCTGCAGGCTGTCTGTGGTCAGTCATCACAGACTCACAGATCATAAAAGGATCTGTTTAATGAACTGAACCGGGGTGAAACATTTCCCCTCAAATTTGAGTAGAAGCTCTCTGTGTGCGAATGTGCGTGCTCATGTAATATTCAGCTCTTTTCTGGCGGACTGCGATTAAAATGCGTCCGGCGTGAATCCTGCAGTTGAGATGGTTTAGTTAGATGCCACAAACGTCTCTTTTTTTCTGGCTTCATTCACGCTCTGCAAGTCCACTCGGTCATCCATTCATTCTCCTAGAGTACACAAGCAAGCTCTAACACACTCCAATACACTCTTCCTTCTTCTTGTCAAAGCTTGCTGTTGTCTTATACACTCCGTCTCTCTTTCTCTCTCTCACACACACACACACATCCTTCATTTGGCCTCATTCTGGGTCATCATCCTCAAAGCCAGCAGTCTATTAATGTTATTAAAAATATATCAGCAGATTCCGAGAGCCATCTTTCAGCTTTCTTGATCTGTCGTTTTTATCATATTTCTAACCTCCCACATGAGCTTTTCTACCAAAGCTTCAGTCCCTTGTGAGCTGGAGGAGTGTCGAGAAAGAAAAAAAAATAACAGTGTCTCCAGACTTTGTGCAATATATTTTCTCCAGAGAGATCTCCACTAGTGTCTGTGGCTTGGCAAAAGTGATGCACGGATTACGGGATGTAGCGATGAGGGCAGAACGTTTGACAGGTGGAAGTATACTATCGTATTTAAAGCTTTCTTCTGGGAAGTAATGTTAAATGATTGTGAACATGATCTATGATGCTGCAAACATGCACTGTAAAAATAAATAAATAAATAAATAAATAAAGATTCATTAAAAAAAGTCACTCTTTAACTGTATATGCTGAACTATGGGATTAAAGATAGATAATACAATATAATAAACACACACTAACTAATAATAAAATAAAATAAATAAAGTTTAATTAAATAAATAATGTTGCAATGAAAGATTAAAAATAAAATAAATGTTGGGATATACCATTAAAAAACAAAATAAAATTTAATTAATTAAAAATAGATAAAATAATAAATCATAATAATTATAATAATAATACAAAATAAAATAAGCATTATGGAATATATAATTAAAATTAAATTAAATTAAATTAATTAAAATACATAAAATAGAAAAATAATAGTGTATAAAATAAAACAAATAAATAAAATAAATAATAAATAAGCAAACATACACACAAACCAATTATTTCTAAAATAAAAAAAAATGATGAATTTACCATAAATAAAAATAAATAAATAAATAAATAAAACAAAATAAACAAAAAAATAATTTAATAAATTAATTAAAGATAAATAAAATAATACAAAAATAATAATATAAAATAAAATAACATAAAATAAAATAAATAAATGATAAATAAGCAAACAAACAAACAAACAAACAAAACACAAACGTATTAATCATAAAAAAATAGTGATGAAATGTACCATAAATAAAAATAAATAAATAAAATAAATAAAAATAAAAATATTGGAATATGCCTTTGAAAAAACTCAATTACATTTAATTCATTAAAAAATATATAAAATAATGAAATAATAATAAAATAAAATAAAAATTTTGGAATATACCGTTACATTATTTTCAAATTAAATTTAATTAATTAAAATGTTCAAATAAAAAATAATAGTATATAATAAAATAATTTTTAATAAAATAAATAAAATAAATAATAAATGAACAAACAAATAAACACAGAAACTAATTAATCATAAAATAAAAAAATAATAATAATAATGATGAATGTATCATAAATAAAATAAAATAAAATAAAATAAAAAATATTGGAGTATGCCATAAAAAACTCAATTTAATGTAAATAAAAATATATAAAATAAAAAATAATAGTATATAATAAAATAGCATAAAATAAAATAAATAAATAATAAATAAGCAAACAAACGTATACAAGCTTTTTAATCATAAATAAAAATAATAAAAACATAAAATTTAATTAACTAATAAACTTTTATTTCATTAATTAAAAATATACAAAAAAAAAAAAATAAATAAAATTAAAATATTAAATAAAATGTTGGAATATGCCATAAAAAAACTAAATTAAATTTAATTAATTCAAAAAAATAAAAATAAAATAAAAAATAATAGTATAATAAACGAACAAACAAAAAACAGACAGATATAAAATAAAATAAAATAAAATAAAATAAAATAAAATAAAATAAAATAAAATAAAATAAAATAAAATAAAATAAAATAAAATAAAATAAAATAAAATAAAAACACAAGCTAATTAATTATAAAATAAAAATAACTAAATTAAAATAAATTAAAAATAAAAATGTTGGAATGTACCGTTAAAAACAATATAAAATTTAATTATTAAAATATATAAAATATTTTCTTAATTATAAAATAAAATAATAAATTAATATATTTTATATACTACCTCTGACATGAGGCAATTGATTTGCAATGCTCACTTTGTTACTTCTAGTAAAGGAAACTCCTTCTGTAGTGCAGCTGGATGTGATGTGACGCATCAACGCATCGATTTAAAGACTGTATTTTTCCACAACGCTGCCCTGCACAGTGTGTTGTGATCCTCAGAGGCATCTCTATCAGTGGGTTCTGTTTATAATCCTGAGTTTGTATGTCTCTCTCTCATATTTATCTCCAACTACATGCACAAACTAGTGGGTGGGGCTAAAGAGTCAATGATGTAAAAGTGGGCGTTGATCATCTACAGCAGAGGTGCTCTTTTGCAAATTAACACAGTGTCAAAAATAAGCAGATCCAATGATAATGTGAGTAATTTACTAACAACACAGATGAAAGATGGGGCATTCTGTTTTTTGGGGGGACAATAAATAATTATGCAAATACAACAACATTAATTACTGTGAACATTAGTAAATCTCATTTGAATAATTTAAACGTTCTCCACCCATAAATACTGCATGGTGAAAGAAAACTCCTACAAATACATATTCAATTAGTGTCTAAAAATAACTGCCTAAATGCCTTTGCATCACCTTTTTTTATGTAAGCTGTTAGTACATCTGGACCATAATGCAGATAATTAAATTAAATGTTAACTAATCGCTTTTTTACAGTGTAAATATAAAACATTCATCAACACTGTTATTATTCTCGTACCTAAAGATCCTCAGACCTGTAGCAGAGCTGACACATAGTCAGAAATGAATGAAAGTGAATGAGAGCAGGTCTATGCTACAGGAAAGCTGACAGTGATTGGTGGAGAGGGAAATCAACGAACACATGCTGGTAAATCTGCACACTTCTAAGTGTTAGTGTATTTCTCTGAGGAGTTTAGAGTAATGTCATTTGTTCACTTGAATTGAATGTGTATCTAAGCGTATTAGGTAAAAGGTAGCAAATCAATACGTTATTGACAACGTTGATATAGTTTAAAGGATTTTGTTTGTTGTTATTTGATGGTAGAGTGTTGACAAGACAATTCTGACTTTGGAAACAAGCCAAACACATCCATACTCCAAATCAATACATATAGTGGAAATGAATCTTAGGACTGGGTTCTGAAGTTTTTTAAATCTATAAAAGATGGTGTAAACAGTTGAGCAAATGTGAAGCCTAATTTAATTTAATTTAGTTTTAAGTTTAAATAATTTAATTTAAATAAATTAAATTTTCATTTAAATTTGTTTTAGTTAAAGTTTTATAATTTTGTAAATTAATTTAATTTAAATACTATTTTATTTTATTTTATTTTATTTTATTTTATTTTATTTTATTTTATTTTATTTAAATATTTAAATATTTAAAATAAATAAATAAATAAATACTTTAGTAATTTAATTGAAATAAATAAATTTAAACTTTATTTTTTTTTTGGCTAATTTTATTTCAAATAATTTATTTTTAGTAAGTTAATTTAAATAGTTTAGTAATTAAATTAAATTAGTTTTATTTGAAATTTATGTTTTATTTATACTTTAATTAATTTTTTTATAATTTAGACATTTCATTTAAATAATTTGATTTAATTTTGTTTTAATTGAGATAATTTATTTATTAAATTTAAATATTTTTTTATTTAAATCTCAATAAATTAATTGAATTTAAATTTGTTTTATTTAAATTTAAACAATTTAGAAATTTAATTTAAATACTTTTGCATTTTATTTTATTTTAATTAAACAAATAATTTACTAATTTAATTTAATTAATTTATTTAAATATTTATTTAATTTGTCTTATTTTAATTCAAACAATTTAACAATTCACTAATTTAATCTAAATAATTTAGTAATTAATTAATTTATTTTAAATTTATTTTATTTGAATTTAATTTAGTTTAAATAATTTATTAATTTAATGTAAATAATTTCATTTTATTTAGTTTTATTTTAATTGATTTATTTTAATATTAGAATTTAAATATTTTTATTTTATTTTATTTTAATTGAAATATTTTAATAATTTAGTAGTTTAATTTAAAGAACTTAGTATTTCATTTTATTTTGTTTTAATTTAAATAATTAAATAATTTAATTTAAATAATAATCTAATTTAAATTTTATTTTATTTAAATTTATTTTATTTTAATTTCATTTAATGCAACTTTAATAATTTATTTAAATCATTTAATTTAATTGAATGTTTTTGTAAAGAAAAAGCTAAATATATCTGTATGCAGACATTACCATAAAACTATAATGTAGGATGTGATTGATGCAATGTTAAATTCATTACCTCCAGTTTGACCGCTGTAGTAAGTAATGTGGTGCTGTTTCTTTAGGCTGAACTGTCAAATGTGATCTGCACTGTCGATCTGTCTCTGTTTATTTTGTCCTTGCGGTGTGCTTTTGTTTACTACTGGAGAGTCATTTTCTCTCAGTTGTGATTGGTGCACTAGGTCTTTCCTAATTGCCAATTAACAGCGCTCACAAAGCAATCAAGCACCAGCAATGCCAGATGCAAAGGAAAATTAGCTTGCTTATAATTTATCGGGCTTAACTTTAGATCTATTTTGGAGAAGAGACACTATAATGAGGAAAATTATACAGAATATTCCTCATTCTGGTATGTGCATCTACACAGGGCTGTATTCCTGGATGCAATCTGCGTAATGTGGGATTCGTTTTATACCACTTTATCCTCGTGAACATTTTTCATTTTCTCTCGTTTTTTTCCCAATTTAAAAGAAAATGCACTTTGAAGTTATTTTTAATTGCTTCTTGAACAGATAATGAAGCAACAGTCATTAAACGCAGTCATATTAGCAGAGTTCGCCCTCACTCGCAGATCTTTTAACACTGGGAGCAACTCCATTAAATGGAGACGTTTCATTTTAACTGTCCCCTCGCACTCATAATTAGCCAAACACATTTTCTAAGCAATTCCTCCCCACCCCGACATAATACTAAAAATGCAAATCATGTAAACGCTTTGTCATTTGGACCTAAGAATTGAGTGTGAGGGCTTAAAGTAATGAGAAACAAATACTGTAGTTGTAGCTCTTATTTGTCGAAGCATCAGGTTCTTACAGCCTACTGCAGTAAATCAGTTTTAATTACATAGTGTTCAAAATGTTAGCTCAAGCTTAGCACTTAAAGTAGGTTATACATAAACACACACACAGAGCTGGCCATGTTACTTAAAAAAGTAAATAGTAGTGCTGGGAAAAGATTCATCACGATTAATCACATCCAAAATAAAAGTTTGTTTTTATATTCTGTATGCTGTGTATATTCATTATGTATGTACAAATACACACATGGATGCAAATATTTGAGCAAATGCATAATTATTTTAAGATCTAAAATATATTTGTATATGATACAAATTATATATTAATATAAATATATATGTAAAAAATTATTAATGTATGTTTTGTCTATAATACACATAGATATATCAAAACTTACTGCTTTTTTTTTAGATGTGATTAATCACTAATCATCCTCAATTATGTAGTTGTCCCACCCCTACACACAAAAGAAGTGCCAAACATAATCAGATATGTGCCCCACTACCCCCTGCAACGAACCCACACCAGAGAAGACAGACATTAAACTGCTGAGACTGTATAATAAAAAAAAATTACTGTTAAAAATGCAAAGTTAGACAAATCAAGGTCCATTAATGAAATTAATAGTTGTATCATACATTACAAGAACCTCTGAATCACAAATTTAAAATACACCTGTTTAAAAAAAAAAACCTGTAGTAAAATACTGTAGTTGTAGCTCTTATTTGTCGGAGCTCTTATTTGTTATGGCCTACTGCAGTAAATCAGTTTTTAATGTACAAAATGTTAGTTCAAGCAAGTTAGCGCTTAAAGTGGGTTAAAAATAAACACACACAGAGTTAAGCATGTTATTAAATATAAATGTAACATATGTGTTTTGTTTTTATGTATGTTTGTGTATCACAAATGCATAATAAAAATCCATAAAACACAAACATATATTAAAACTAACTCCTTTTTATGGATGTGATTAAGCACTAATCATCCTCAGTTATATTGTTGTTCCACCCCTACACACAAAAAAGTGCCAAACATCATTAGATAGGTGCCCTGCTACTCACTGCACCCCCCCTCCACACACAAACACACACACACACACGCACACACACACACACACACACACACACACCACACACACACACACACACACACACACACACACACACACACACACACACACACACACAAACACACAAAAACACACACCAGTGCAGAGCAGACATACATTACACTGTTTAAGTTACTTCAAATTAAATTGGATAAAATATGGACTAACCCGAACATTGGGTTAAATTTAGTCCTATAATTTTATTTTAAAAAAGAAACAGCAGTTGGTTTAGTCTTTGTTAAAAATGCAAAGTTGGACAAATCAAGGTCCCATAATGAAATTAAAAGGAGTATGGTAAATTACCTCTGAATCACAAACTTAAAATTAGTGTTGGGCCGATAGACGATGCAATCGTCCATCGATAAACTTTACGATGCTGATCCGACATCACGATCCATCGCCCCGCCCCACATTTATATTGATATACAACTTATTGTTTGCATGTTATCTTAATAACAATCAGGGGCTTTTCATGAGCTGTGTTAAAATTTTACATAAAGCTGCCGATTGCATGGCTGACAGCATCGTGAGTATGAAATGAAGGATTATACAGTACCTCTCGCGCTTAAAATGTGTAGATTCAGTGGCAAACACTTTTACCTGCAAACCCCGTCCCACAGACTTTACAGTGAATAGCTTTAGTAATTTTCATAGCAGACTTGAGGCACTGGAAGTATTTTATCCACTCTTGGAAAAGTGTAAATGGAGGATTAACATTCAGCACATGATCACTAATAAAATGTGCCATTATTAATAACTTTAGGTTTCTAAAACAAAATCTGTCAGTGTTATTTTTCATTCTCTCATCTTCAGCGCTTTACGTTTTCAGGGTTGTAGCTCCTGTCATCTGAAGGCAGGAGGCATTGACTGAGTGATTGACAGCTGATATCAACCAATCAATTCGTGTTCAGTTCTAGATCAGTGGGCAGATTAGAAGAGCACAAAGGCAGGGCAAGCATTGTGGGCTTTTTTTACTTCAGCAAGTTCACAGGACTGTTTTAATCTGTTCCCGAGTGCTGCGTTTGGCGTTTTTAGGTGCAAAGATGCATTCTGCATAAATGTCTCCAAAATCCGTGCATGTGGTGAGGATTTTGCTGTGAAAACAGGTCGCATGACAACAATTTATGCACTCACTCAAATGCTTCCAAATATATTTTTAGGTCGCATAGATAAAATTTTGGGTGCATAAGCGACCAAAACCTCGAGCCCTAGGATCTTTACTTGTAATTATTTACTCATAATAATAATAAAATAATGAAGTAATCATCAATCACAATACAAATTACAATGAACTCCAAACGAACTCTCATCTCCTCCATCAGCTGTAGGAAAAAGCCATTATAACAACACAGATCACCCTGCCTATTCATGTCAGAGTCCCGTGGAAAAAGTGATTGACAGGTGGTAATTTGTGTGTAACTATTTATGGTTTGGTTATGGGTAAAGCAAAGACCATGTGGGTCAGGTTGTGAAAACAGTAGGCTACAATTAATTAATTCGTTATGATGCCATCGTCCATCGCGATGTTTCACATTAGGCATTGTAGGATGCCAAATCTGTGTATCACAAGTACATAGTAAAATACATAATACACACATAGAGCATCACACATGGATGCGATTAATCACCAATCATCGTCAGTTGTGTGGTTGTCCCACCCCTACATACACTTAAAATCGTATGGTAAATTACCAGTAAGAACCCTTGAATCACAAACTTATAATACAGTATGTGACCCTGGACCACAAAACCATGCCATAAGCATCAATTTAAAAATCACCTGAAAGCTAATTTAATTAATATAAGCTAATATTTAAGTGAGATACAACTATTTGAAAGTAAAAATGCTAAAACAAGCATTTTTCTAATGGTTTGTAGCATAGAAGAAAAAATAGATAATGTTGATCATATAATACGATCTATTCTTGACTATACAACATCAGACAACATCCATATTGTGGTCACATATAATCAACACGAACCTAAAAGTAGTCTAAAGCTCTTCCAGAAAACAGAGTTAGTGACCAGAAACATCCCCATATTTTGTATATTAAATATGAAACCCTGACAGCAGCACTCATCCATAAGCAAAAACTTTAAAAATAGCTCTTTTTTTCTCCTCACCATTTCTGCAGCTGCTGTATGGAGTGAGAGAAACTATCAAAACCACTTGACAAGCTCACACAAAGAAGTCGCTAACTTGTCGAAACGATCAGTCACGTTGGCGTTTGTGGGTGTTGGAGTGGCCACAAATCTCATTTCCCATTTCCTCTCCTTGTACGCTCGTGTCAAGATACCAATTCTAGCTTCAGATGGCCTTTCTTGAGCACAGGGACACAGGTGGAATAAAATTAGTGAAGAGAGGAGCAGCGTCACAAACCGCTCCCTACAGACTATCTAGTGCACTACAGTAAGAATCTGGGATTTTGTTGTGGTGGCCAAAATATGAGTGAACAACTCATTCATTCATTTGTGTTCCTTCGGCTTAGTCCCTTATTTATCAGGGGTTGCCACAGTGGAATGAACCGCCAACTATTCCAACATTTGTCCTTCCAGTCGCTTCAGCCCTTCCAGCTTCAACTCAGTACTGCGAAACACTCGTACACTCACATTCACACTCATATACTACGGACAATTTAGTTAATCCACTTCACCTACAGAGCATGTCTTTGGACTGTGAGGGAAACCGAAACACCCTGGGGAAACACACACTAACACGGGGAGAACATGCAAACTCCACACAGAAAGGCCAACTAGCCCAGCTGGGACTCGAACCAGCAACCTTTTTGCTGTGAGGTAACAGCCTGAGTGAACAACGTCATTCCCTATATTTATTCAATGCTTTTTATCCACAATTCACTCTGTTTTTTAGTACTTTAGTTTCCATACTGTTGTCTTTTATGTTAAAGGGATAGTTCGGCCAAAACTGATATTTTCGTCAATATTTACTCCACCTTCACTTGTAAACAAACCGGTTTGAGTTTATTTCTTCTGTTGACCAAGAAAGAAGATATTTTGAAAAATGTTAGAAACTAGTAATCATTAACTTCCATAGTATTTGCTTTTCCTGCTATACAAGTCAATGGCTACCACTTTCTAACATTCTTCAAAACGTCTTATTTATGTATTTATTTATTTATTTATTTAATTTATTGATCATTTTTTTATTTATAATTTTTTTTATTTATCTGATTAAATATGACCAAAAGGTGAATACGCATGACATCCATTTTTCCATTTGTTATCAAATAATACAATACATTTATGACATGGTAATTGGAAAAGTAATTTAATTACAGTTTTAATGATGCAATTAGTGATTAGTAATAAATTACCTTTTTGTAACTTACCCAACACTGGCTATTAAGGATTGCAATGATTATAGATTTTGGTAGTACAATTATAGTCTGAGGAATAATCAGGGTTTCACAGTTATCACGATTACTAGTTCAGAAAATCACATGAAAACTCCTCATATTTTAACGTGTTATTTATTGCTGCTCAGTAAGTAATACAGCACAAAATAATAATAAACAAACAATGGTTCATTTCTTTTTGGACTTAAAAATATAATTTTAGTAATAAGTATAATTAGTAATAATTTTACACTGAAAAATAAATGTAAGAACAATGAATAAATAGATAAATCAATAAATCAATAAAAATAACAATAAATAAAAATAGTATTTGTCTAATGTAAACTTAATTAGAACAAATGTTGTCAAAGCCTGCCGAACCTCTGTCTGAAAGGCACTTTTGATCAAATATATTATAAACTTCTTTGGTATTTTAATTTAGTTTTTTTTTTCTCTTAGGACTAGAAATCTGTAAATTCCATACAAAGTATTAGGCTGATCGGTCAGTTCTTGTCACATGATGTGCAGTGCGCTCACGCCATTCTTTCAACTAGATGCGCACGTCACTCCCAATACGAGTGCGAAAAAAGAAATAACAAACTTGCATGCGCAAAAAACACAACATGTAAACAGCCCTCAGTTAATAGCCTCAGCTGTAGTTAGACCAGTGTGCGTGTGTTTTAGTTTCAGTGTACAAGCTTAGAACTTTAAACTAGTTCACAGTTGGCAGTTTGCAGCAGTTTTGTTCTGTACAGAAACACGTTGTTAATTAATTAACCATGTCGAATGGTTAATTGTGAAATCATTTAATCGTTGTATCCCTACAGGTTATTTAGTTATTAGGAGAGTAATTTAAATACAGATTTAATGGTGCAATTAGTAACTAATAAATAACTTTTTTAAAGTAACTTACCCAACACTGGTTGTATTTACATATTTTATGACCAAATAATATTTCTATTAGGCATCAAGGTGATGCAGTGGGTGGTACAATAGCCTCACAGCAAGAAGGTCCCTGGTTTGAGTCCAGGTTGAGTCAGTTGGCATTTCTGTGTGAAGTTTGCATGTTCTCCCCATGTTCACGTGAGATTTCTCTGCTCCAGTTTCCACCACAGTCCAAAAACATGCGCTACAGGATAGAATTGAATAAGCTAAATTGTCCGTAATGCATGTGTGAATGCAAGAGTGTATGGGTGTTTCCCAGTGTTAGGTTGCGGCTGAAAGGGCATCCATTGTGTAAAACATATTCTGGATAAGATGGTGGTTCATTCCGCTGTGGTGATCCTTAATTAATAAAGGGATTAATAAAAGAAAATGAATAAATGAACGAACAAACTATTTTTTAATTTTTTTTTATTTTTATTTAATTTAATTTTATTTTATTTTATTATTTATTTTTTTTAATTATTTTTTTATTCATTTAAGAAATGTGGTTAAAAAATAAATAAGCATGACATGCATGTGCATTTGCTTTCTTTTTGTCTTTTGTTATCAAATAATACAATAAATTCAACAATTAAACAGTGGCATTCAACAGTTTAAAGCCACAAAGGAAAATATTGTTGTCATGTCTTTTATTACTTTAATTCATTCAACGAGAGAGAAGTTTTGGACACAGCTTAGGGTAGAAGTGTCCACTCTGAACTGTATCACGACCCCTTTCCATAATTCCCCTCTCTCACACTTGCACACCTGCTCAAGTGATTCCTCAAATCATGTCTGATTACTGCAGAGAAACACACACACACGCTCTCGTCTATGATTGCAGGACCATGTTATCTAATATCCAAATTTCTTCCACAGGTGCAAACGAGTCTCATATGAAGACTCAAAGAAGGAGTGACATCATAACTGTGAGTCTGCAAAATAACGGCTTGATTCACTGATCCAGAAGATCTCACGGATCAGAGTACAGTCGCTTCTATAGGATACTGAGAGCTTGAAAAGGAAAGGAAAAGCTATAGATGAAGGAGTAATTAGCATGAGGGATGGTGGGATGGAAGCAATGCATATTGAAGAACACACGGCTCACATTTCACACTGGTAAATTATATATTCATCTTCAATCATATGATACTGTGTTGGAAATGCATTTTGCTAGGCAATATGCCTGGTATTTGCGGAGTTTCCACATTTTATAATCGGATTTTAGAAGGAATTGTGTGGAATGTGAATTATATTATTTGGTAATAGAAATGATGATAATAATAATAATAATAATAATAATAATAATAATAATAATAATAATAATAATAATTCATTCATTTTCCTTTGACTTATTCCCTTTATTCATCTGGGGTTACACAGTGAATGCCCTTCCGGCTGCAACCCAGTACTGGGAAACACCCATACACAGTCATTCACACTCATTCACTTAGGCCAATTTAGTGTATTCAATTCACCTATAGCGCATATAGATTGTGGGGGAAACTGGAGCACCCGGAGGAAACCCACACCAACACTGGGAGAACATGCAAACTCCACACAGAAATGCCAACTGACCCAGTTGGGACTCGAACCAGTGACCTTTTTGCTGTGAGGTGACAGTGATAACAACTGAGCCACTGTGTCACCCATTATAATAATGATAATAATAATAAAAATACTACAACTATGACTAGTAATAATAATAATAATAATAATAATAATAATAATAATAATAATAATAATAATAATAATAATAATATTAATAATAATAATAATAATAATAATAATAATAATAATGATGATGATGAGTAGTAGTAGTAATAGTTTTATTTTATTTTGTTTATTTTATTTATTTATTTGTTTATTTATTTATTTTTAATTGAATTGAATTGAATTTAATTTGTTTATTTTATTAAACACGATATATAACCATTCAAATGACTGGGCTACAGTATGCATATGACAGGAATTTATAAGTAGTGTTAAAGTAAAACTATACTATTTTTGTTACTTATAATAAACAGAAACAAACGAACAAACAAACAAAAAAAGACACTTTATTTCAGCTGGTTGCTAAGATTTTTTTCCTTCATTTTTTACTTTATGATGTCATTACAAATACAGAGAAAAAAGATATCTAACAAAAAAAGTTACTCTGTATTAATAAAATAAAATTATCTAATATCTAATAAAAACTATCTGAATTGTATTTAACAATACATCAATAAAGGCAGTGGTGCAGTGGGTAGCACGTCCCCCCTTATAAAAAAAAGATTTGTCATTACTATTAATAATGTTAGGGTTAAAAAATGCCATTCAAGCGCATTTTATGAATCAAGGAATATGCTTTCTTATTATTTCACTCTGTCACATGCCATTTTTGTAAAGATTTGTGAAATATCTTAATACTAGATTACAATAGTCCAATATATAATAGTATACTTATTTTTCTTTCAGTGCACACGTCAGAGGTAACATAATACATATTCATGAGTAAAGCTACATCTCTCTTTTCAGTTAGACATATACTGTAAGTCTAGTTTATTTCTTTAGACTGAACCGTCAGATTGTCTTTGGATCAGATTGACTGTAATTAAGCCTCTCGGTTTCCTTAGAGAGCTCCATTTTCCTGATGGATTACCAAAAATAAGAAAACACCTGTATTAATGTCCGAACAAAGGATAACAAAACTGTTATCACCTGCACCCCTTTGTTGTATTGATCGTTTAATTGCACTGTCTTGGTTAAAACATGGATCAATGTTGAAGAAAGCAACAAGAACAGAGCACAAGGACTGAATTAATCATTCAAAATAAATGGCCAAGCACTTTAAGACCTGTCCACAGGCATCAACCTCCTCCAACACAAAGCAGATAGAGAACTGGAGAAGAGATGAGAATTCCACATAAGGACAGTGAAAGAGAGGCAGAGAGATAGAGTGGGAAAGAGAGAGAGAGAGCCATTGACTTAAACTAAAACTTTAATTACAATGTAACCTTTTTTTTTTCTTTAATTACATGATTGTATATAAATTACACAAGACACCCTCCATTACATAAAAAAGAGGGGAATAAAATAAAATAAACAAACAAACTAAAATAAGCTATATATATATATATATATATATATATATATATATATATATATATATATATATATATATATATAAATATTCATCCATTTTCTTTATTAGCTGGGAAACATCCATATACACTCATACACTACGGACAATTTAGCCTACCCAATTCACCTATACTGCCTTGTCTTTGGACTGTGGGGGACACCGGAGCACCTGGAGGAAACCCACACGAACACGGGGAGAACATGCAAACTCCACACAGAAACGCCAAGTGACCCTGCCAAGGCTCGAACCAGCGACCTTCTTGCTGTGAGGTGACTGCACTACCTACTGTGCCACCGTGTATAACTAATTAATAATTAGGTAAATAAATAAAAACACAAAATGAAACAAAACAAAACAGAACAAAACAATTATATAAAAAATAAAATAAACAATCGAAATAATTACCAAAATATTATAATTAATTAATAATTAAGTAAATTAATAAATACACAAAATAAAACAGAACAAAATATAAAATATAAAAAATTGAATTAAAATAAACAAACTAAATAATAACCAAAAATTATAGTTAAATTATAATTAAGTAAATAAATAAATACACAAAATGAAACAAAATAAATCAAAACATAAAAAATAAACTAAAATATACAACCGAAACAATTACCAAAAACGTATAATTATTAAAAGTAAATAAATAAATACACAAAAAGAAACAAAACAAAACATAAAATATAAAAATATATTAATAATAAAGAAACAAACGAAATAATTATCAAAAATGTATAATTAATTAATAATTATGTACATAAATAAATACACAAAATGAAACAAAATAAAACAAAATAAACTGATATAAACAAACAAACAAACAAACAAAATAATTACCAAAAAATGATTAATTAATAACTATGTACATAAATATTAATTAAGTATACATTTTTGATAATTATTTCGTTTGTTTCTTTATTATTAATATATTTTTTTATATTTTATGTTTTGTTTTGTTTCTTTTTGTGTATTTATTTATTTATTTACCAAAAATGAAACAAAATAAAACAAAACAAAATATAAAAATAAAATAAACAATCAAAATAATTACTAAAAATATAATTAATTAATAATTAAGTACATAAATAAATACACAAAATTAAACAAAACATAAAATATATTTAAAAAATTAAATAAACAAAAAACTAAATAATTACCCAAAGATTATAATTAATAATAATTAAGTAAATAAATAAATACACAATATTAAACAAAATAAAACAAAACGAAACTAAAATATAAAAATTAAAACAACTAATTATAAAAAAATAAAATAATATATAATAACAAAACAAAATAGAAAATAGAAAAAAATAATCTAAAATAAACAAGCAAATAATATATAAAATATAAAATATAAAAATAAATTAATAAACAAACAAATTAACTAAATAATTAACTAAATACAAATACACAAAAAAACATAAAATAGAAAAAATAAACAAACAAATATATATATATATAATTTTTTTTTTTCTGTTCAATTCAAAATTGACTTCAAAACAAAAGAAAAACTTGACTTAATTTAACTTATTTAAATTTCCAGTGTGGTTTCAGGCAATTGAATGGGTTATTTTTATAAATTCTATAAAAAATGTATAATAGTTTTCTATAATAGTTTTTAACCTATTAATTTTATAATAAGTTTTGTAAGACCTCAAAAAATCTGTTGTGACCATAAACTGTAAAATATATGGACGGAGTATCCGTGACGTCACCCATGGGGTTTCTGAAGAGCGCAAAAGAAGCCACAAGTAGGCGCGGCCAACCGTCGCCATTTTGTTCGCGCGTCATCGCACCCACGGCGGGATACCAAACAAGGGCAAAGAGGCAGAGAGTGGGCGGAGCTTGCTTAGACCTGGCAGACAGACTTTACTTTGGGAGAAACGCTTGATACTTCATTACCTGCGACTCGTTTGTGTTCTGACCACATGTGCTTGGCTGTACACTATATCAGTAAAGTGATTAGACTTTCAAAAACACTGTTGTAATACATTGAGCCACTAAACATTGCTCTTATGACGTTTTTCTACAGGAGGTAAACGCGAAATACTTCCAAACACTTCAGATATAGTGTGTGTGTTAGTAAATGCAAGACTATTGATAAAATCCAGCACAACACTGTATGACAACGCTTCAGATGACTGTTCTAGAGCCTACAGCTAACCAATCTGTCACATTCTGGAGTGCTTTACGGGTCTAAAGAAAATATGATAAATGATCTTAAATCAAACAAATACATTTATAGAGATGGTGTATAAGTATATAACTTTACTCACATGGGAAACGAGGCCACGTGAATGGTTTGTGAGCACAATTAAGTGCACACAGCATCCCATATCATCTGATAATTGTAAGAAATAAGTCCAAAAGGCAGCTGACTGTGTAAAGCCACATAAAACAGAACAAAAATACGATGAATATGCCGAGATCAGTGGCTAATCTGCCGGATTCAGCTGAGGTGAAGTGACGGCGACCAGCGAGCTGTCACTCAAGTGGCCACCCCCCTAATTATGCAAACTTAAAATAACCTAATATAAAGGAAATGGATGAGTTATAAAAAAATTCACCCCCCTCACAGTTGTCATGGAGGGTAATAATAGCTATATGAACCAAAATCGTTCTTTGTACCAGGCTGTAAACACCTTTTTTTCTGCTGTAAAGTTGGCCATTCTAACAGAGGGCTCAATTACAATTTGCTCTATTATAGAGCCAGTATTAGCGGAATTTTGATGAATTGCAGTTTCAGTTACTTCCGTATTGGCCTCCCGAGGGAGAGCGGGAGGTTGCCGCTTGGTTGTGACATAAACATCCTAATATGTTCAATTTCCATTACCTGAACTCTTCCAAAAACATGTCTTTTAAGTTCAAGTGGAAGCAGATGGCTGTGAGTCTCAGTTTAGATCTAATCTGTGTCCTCTTTTTAACTGTGCTTCTACATCACAGGCTTCTGTGAAAGCGGCTTCTCAGTCTGAACTCACTCCACTTGATCAAACCAGCACTTCCTGTTTGTTTATTAAATGAAACATGTTCCTCTTGGACATTTGCCATCAAACAGGAACCTCTTGTTCTGAAACAAGTTCTTTGAAAGGGGAATAAGGTATTTTGCTGCAAGTATGAGAATTAATGAGAGAGTACACTTATCAAACAAATATGTGGACGAGCACTTGACTGAATTAACTGTCTCATAAAACCTTTAATGTAAATTAGTTCTGATCATTACTTTGAATAATTATGTATTGCATCTGGAAACTTAATTTGTAGTTATACTTGTATATGTGTGTGTGTGTGTGCTTGTACTATTCTTTTGATTGATTGGTTTATTAAATGGCCATCATGGTGCTACAGTGTGTAGCTTGATTGCCTCACAGCAAGAAGGTCGCTGGTTCGAGTCCCGGCTGGGTCAGTTGACATTTCTGTGTGGAGTTTGTAGTTCTTTGTTGGCGTGGGTTTCCTCCAGGTGCTCCGGTTTCCCTCACAGTCCAAAGACATGCGCTATAGGTGAATTGAATAAACTAAATTGGCCATAGTGTATGTTTGTGAATGAGTGTGTATGGGTGTTTGCCATTTGAGTGTTATTAATTTATTTATTTATTCATTTTCATTCATTCATTCGTTCATTCGTTCATTCATTCATTCACTCTTTCTTTCTTTCTTTCTTTCTTACTTGTTTGGGTCTGTTTATTTATTCCTTTTTATTCATTCATTCATTCGTTCTTTCTTTCTTGTTTGGGTTTGTTTATTCATTTTATTCATTCTTTTCATTCATTCATTTTTTATTACTTTGAATATTTAAATATTTACTCCTTCCAAATTTCATTATTCTTTCTTTCTTTCCTTCTTTCTTTCTTTCTTTCTTTCTTTCTTGTTTGTTTATTCATTTATTTATTTATTTTTATTCATTCATTCATTCATTCATCCATCCATTCATTCATTTGTTTATTCATTCGTTCTTTCTTTCTTACTTGTTTGGGTTTGTTTATTTATTCATTTTTATTCATTCATTTATTCGTTCGTTCTTTCTTTCTTTCTTTCTTGTTTGAGTTTGTTTATTCATTTTATTCATTCTTTTCATTCATTCATTCATTCTTTATTTCTTTGTATATTTATATATTTACTCATTCTTAATTTCATTATTATTTCTTTCTTTCTTTCTTGTTTGTTTATTCATTCATTTATTTATTTTTATTAATTCATTCATTTGTTCTTTCTTGTTTGGGTTTGTTTACTTATTTATTTTTATTCATTCATTCATTCGTTTGTTCTTTCTTTATTGTTTGGGTTTGTTTATTCATTTTTATTAATTTTTATAAATTTTTTCATTCATTCATTCATTCATTCATTCATTCATTCATTCATTCATTATTTCTTTGTATATTTATATATTTATTCATTCCTAATTTCATTATTCTTTCTTTCTTTCCTTCTTTCTTTCTTTCTTTTTTTTTTTTTTTTACTTTTGTTTTTTATTCGTTTTAACATAACGGAACAAACAGATCACCAGAGGCATCACATACAACTATTACATTCTTCTTATACAGTTGTTTTTATAGTAAAGGTTACTCTCCCATTAGCCCCCCACCCCAACCCACCCGTAAAAGGTACTGTATTATAAGCATAAACACCAACATAGTTTCCTGCAAGTCCATATGATTCAGTCTTTTACAATCTGTAATGTGCGGTCCAAACAAAATATTTCACATATACAATATACAGATATATGTACATATATAAATAAAAAAATAAATAAAAATTATAAGTAATAATAAAAATAAAAAATATAAATAAGGGGAGGGGGGGGGGGTTCGCACTCATTGCAAAGCATTTCCTAGCAAATTATATATTTTCTGTATTCTTATATATAAACCATTTTGACCAATTTTTATAACATTTATCCATGTTTAGTCTTAAAGAAAAGGTGAGTTTCTCCATTTCAAACATATTATCTACAATTGTTATCCACTCATCCTTTTTGTTGGTGGAATCTCTTCCAACCATTTCTTGGTTATTGCTTTTTTACTAGCAACTAATAGTATTTTGAGAAGGTATTTGTCTTGTGCATTAAAATCGGTTTGTATGTTTCCTAAATATATAGTACCAAAGCTATGATCAATCTCAAAACCCAGTATTGATTCAATTTCAGTGACCACCATTAACCAATAAGATTGGATTGCTGGACAATTCCAGAATATATGATAATAATCAGCCATAAAATTGTTACATCGTCTCCAGCAACGTGCAGAATCTAAGTTACCATTCTGTGAGTATTTCCTTTTTGGAGTAATAAAGAATCTAATCATATTTTTCCATGAGAATTCTCTCCATTGACCAGAACTGGAGGTAGTATGTTGTGTTTTACAAATATTTGTCCAATCTTCTTCTGACAGAAATATGTTCGCCTCCTTCTCCCATTTCTCTTTAACATATAAGGTAGAGAGAGACTTGGCAGACTGTATGCATGCATATATTCTTGATACTAGTTTCTTATGAATACTACCTTTATATGCAGCAACAAAAATGTTAATGAGACTCAGGTCACTTCCCTCCTTCTTTTTAATGTTTTTATTAAAGTGAGTTCTAAGCTGTAAATATCTATAGAAATCCTGTTTCTCTAAGTTATATGTATCAATTAGACTTTGAAAGCTATCTAAATCTGTCTTAGATGAGATTGTACAGTATGAAGTAATGCCGTTCCAAATCCATTGTTTAAACCGTGCGTCCATCTGAGAGGGTTTAAAGTCTCTATCATATGCCACCCATCTTAACAGCTGTGCATGTCTCTCCAACTTTAGGGTTTTGCACTCTTTAAACCAAATATTAAGAGGAACCAATGTCCAAGTGCTTAATTTGTTGGAGTGCATAGTCAAAGTCATTTTGTCCCCTAATAAACAAGGAAGGGGAAAGTCCAACTGATTAAATTCAATTTTTTTTCCATTTTGCATCATAATCATCTATACACCAGCTGACTAGGTTTTTTAGTTGTGCTGCTTTATAATAATCCTCCAAACACGGAAGAGACAATCCTCCCCTTTCCTTTGTTAATTGTCGTGTTTTAAGTCTCACTCTGGGTTTCAGATTTTTCCATATAAATCTCGAAATCATTTGATTCCAATCATTAAATTGTTTTTTTGGTATTTCTATAGGTAGAGATTGGAAAAGAAACAGCAGTCGCGGCAGAACATTCATCCTTATAATTTCTATTCGGTTATATAAGCTTAAAGGTAGGGGTGTCCAACTATCCAGGTCTGCTCTTATCTCCTTTGTCATAGGGCCATGTATACATTTTAGTCAAATTTTTAGGTATAATAATCCCTAGATATTTAATATTCTTCGTTTTCCACTTAAAATTATATTTATTACGTATGTTTTCCTGTGGTAAATAATTAAAAGAAAGGCATTGAGTTTTGTGTAAATTTAGTTTATATCCCGAATACCAACCAAATTGTTCAAGGCAAGACATAAGTTTAGGTAAACTAGAGTCTGGGTCGGAGACAGTCACAAGGACGTCGTCCGCATACAGACATATTTTATGTTCTGTTTTTTCCATTGGAATGCCTAAAATTTCCGTATGTTCTCTGATAGCCTGAGCTAATGGCTCTATGAATAGAGCAAAAAGTGTGGGACTTAAGGGGCATCCCTGACGGAATTCTGAAGAAATTCCTTAAAGGTTTTATACCACTCTGCTGGGTATCCATCCCCTCCCGGTACTTTGTTTGTTTTTAAGTTTGATATTGCATTATCAATTTCTGTTTCTGTAATTTCTTGTGTTAACGATTTGTTTTGTTTCACTCCTACTGATGGTAAATCTAGAGATTCCAAAAAACTTTTTATAATTGAGGGGTCTGCTGCTTCTGGCTGACAGTATAGTTTCTTATAGTAATTTTCAAAAGATTGTGATATTTCTTCTGGTTTATAACACATTACATTGGTTTCAGGATCCTTGATTTTAAAAATTGACCTTTCTGTTTGTTGTTTACGAAGTCTCCAAGCTAACATTCTTCTTTCTTTCTTTCTTGTTTGTTTATTCATTTATTTATTTATTTTTATTCATTCATTCATTCATTCATTCATCCATCCATCCATTCATTCATTTGTTTATTCATTCGTTCTTTCTTTCTTACTTGTTTGGGTTTGTTTATTTATTCATTTTTATTCATTCATTTATTCGTTCGTTCTTTCTTTCTTTCTTTCTTGTTTGAGTTTGTTTATTCATTTTATTCATTCTTTTCATTCATTCATTCATTCTTTATTTCTTTGTATATTTATATATTTACTCATTCTTAATTTTATTATTATTTCTTTCTTTCTTTCTTGTTTGTTTATTCATTTATTTATTTATTTATTTATTTTCATTCATTCATTCATTCATTCTTTCTTTTTTTATTCATTTTTTATTCATTCATTTTCTTTCTCTTTCTTTCTTTCTTTCTTTCTTTCTTTCTTTCTTTTTCTTTTATTTATTCATTCATTTTTTATTTTTTATTTCTTTCTTAGTTGTGTTTATTCATTTATTTATTTACTTTTCATAATTGTTTTCATTCATTCATTCATTCATTCATTTATTTATTTATTTATTTATTTATTTATTTATTTATTTATTTATTTATTTATTTATTTATTAATTCTTTTTTTCTTTCTTTTTGTTTGTTTGTTTGCATATTTATTTTTTCTTTCTTTTTTGTTTATTATTCTGAATGAATGAATATATAGTTATTCATTCTTACCAGTCAAACATCTGGAGAAAACTTACTCTTGTTTTCTTAAATAAGCGCTGTGGTGATGCAGTGGGTAGCGCTGTCACCTCACAGCAAGACGGTTGCTGGTTCGAGTCTCGGCTGGGACAGTTGGTATTTCTGTACGGAGTTTGTATGTTTTTCCCTTGTACGCGTGAGGTTCCTCCAGGTGTTCCAGTTTCCCCCACATGTCCTTAGACATGTGCTATAGGTGAATTGGGTAAGCTAAATTGTCTATAGTGTATGTGTGTGAATGAGAGTGTATGGGTGTTTCCCAGTAATGAGTTGTGGCTGAAAGGGCATCCACTGGGTAAAAAATATGCTGGATAAAAATATTATAATTAATAATTTATGTATTTATCTACAAAATTTAGCCCAAAATAAATTTAAAAGACTGAAACTTTATATCAGCTTGGGTTTAGCTTGCATGCATTTGTTTATTCAAAACAATAGTAAATGTAATATACTTAATCAGTTGGACAATTAATTGAAAATGTATTATTAATTTAAAATTATAATTAAATTCAACTAGTTTGAACAGGCTAAAATATTAAACACCCTGGATTTAGCTTGGAATTTTTTCTCTGCATCTTTACCATCCATTCATCTAACTAGATGACAGTTTTCCTGACTTCAGCACTATTCTAAACTGCAGGACAAATATTAATAATAAGGAACAAGTACAGAGACATCGACCCATTTGACTAGTGAAATGACAGGTGTCTGTACCTTAAAGCCAACTTTATAGAGCAATTGATGTTGTTCCTCAGAGTCGAGCAGCAAACAGAGCATCACTAACTCATGTAAATGAAGCAGTAATAATGACAGGTGTAGTTCTCTCTCTCTTATACAATCAGAACAAGCTACACTGCAATATCTCTCCATAATAATGATATAGTACATCCTCCAGATCAGACCAATGATCATACAGTTGAAGCCACAATTATTAGCCCTCCAGTGATTGATAATAATTTTATATATATATATATATATATTTTTTTTTTTATTTTTTTTTTTTCAAATATTTCCTAATTATGTTTACCAAAAATAAAATAAGAAAATATTTTTTTGTTTTATTTCAGCTAGAATAAAAGCAGTTACAAAAAAATTAAGTTTAATATTATTAGCCCTCTTAAGTAGGGCTGCATGATATTGGAAGAGTCTATCAATGCGATATTTTGTTATTCTGTCATCTATATTGCGATATGAATACAATTTCACCAGATGACTTCAATATCTCTACTTAGAAAGAATTGATCGTTTTAGTCTGATTGAGATGAATCTGTAGGGGAGTATATCTGCATATAAACTAATAAACAACCTATAAATACAATTAAAAAAAATGTATAATTGTAATCAATATTGTTTTGTCCTTTTCCGAGTCTAAGAGTGTTCAGGTACAGTCATTGAATGACACAAAAATAATAATAAATCAATCAAATTAATCGTTATTAAAGTTACAAACAAAGCAAATTCTTATGCCTAAACGTTTTAAAAATAATTATAGAGTCACAAAAACACATGCAAATGATAAATTATAATACAAAATCAACATCATGGTTTCCGCTACATTCATTCTTTGAATCAATACTGAAATTCATCCCACCACGACTACATAACAAACATTCAGTCATTGTTGTTGTTTTTTTTTTTTTAAGCGGGTTATAATCACACCAAAACATATTAAAAGGTAAATTAATTATAACAGCGCAAACTTTTCTGTAATCGTAGTAGTGCTGTGCATTATTTGTTTAACCCTTTAAGGTTACATGCTGACTTACTGACAGGTGCGTGATGCATGAGGCCAGCAAACACGACGTAGCTTTCAGTTATGACGAACACAGCTTCTATAATTATACCTTATAGGTAAATGTCTATGGCTCTGCATACAATGACTTTATCTTGCTGGAGTTTAAAGCCATTTCACTTTACTTCAGGATGCTTTAATGCCACTTTGTACTGGAGATATTCATAAATATTCTTAGCAAATCTAATAAATGTTGGAGACATACTTGTTCCATAAACACACTAAATCACACTTCAGCAGTGTTTATTTCCGAATGGACAAGAAAATCTGTGCTTGAGCAGCGTATATTTAAGGGCGTGAAAGAAGTTTTGTGCAGGAACAGAAGGATTCGGCTCGCAAGCAAAGAGATCCACATGCTCGCATTACATGAATGCAATCACGACTTCTAATGTTGAGCTCACGACATTTGTCATTGAAATAAAACCATATTGGTAGATCTGTGTAAAAGGTCTGCCACCACTAGTGGAAAAAATCCTAGAGGAAACACTGAAGAGTGCATATTCTGTTATGTGACTATTGTGAACAATCAGATAGTGATATCGATGCTGATTGTACAGCAGTACTCTTAAGCGCAATTTTTTTTCCATTGTCTACAGAACAAACCACTGTTATGGCTTGCCTAATTAATTACCCTAACTTACCTTATTATCCTAGTTAAGCCTTTAAATGTCACTTTAAGCTTAGAAGTATCTCGAAAATATCTAGTCAAATATTATGTGCTGTCATCATGGCAAAGATAAAATAAATCAGTTATTAAAAATTTGTTATTGAAACTATTATCTTTAGAAATGTGTTAAAAATATACTAATAATTCAGGAGGGCTAATAATTTGGCTTTAACTGTAAGTCATTGCTGGAATTAATGATCTGCTTCACATTCAGATGTGGTGATGGGGAGATGTTGTGATGCTCTGATTGGTTGAGGGATCTGGGCTCGCGGT
This sequence comes from Danio aesculapii, assembly GCF_903798145.1. Lineage (NCBI taxonomy): Eukaryota > Metazoa > Chordata > Actinopteri > Cypriniformes > Danionidae > Danio > Danio aesculapii. The sequence goes on from NC_079453.1 coordinate 40,974,387, forward strand.
GGCAGGAGGAAGGGAAGTGGACTGATTGGGGACAGAGCAGAGAGGCGGAGGGCAAGGTCCTCTTTAGTGAAGAGAATTGCTTTGACCAACCGAGCTTGGCAGAAGATCACCTTTCTCACCCCAGTCAAGAGGAACTTTAAATGAAGATGACTGGGCGGAGAGCGGAGAGAGAAACCAAACAAGGCCTTAAAACTGAGGATTTACTCAACTTTTTTTGCACACAGCTTTTCAGCACAAGCATGTGACTTACTGCACAATAGCAATGCATCTGTATCAAGTAATAGATTTTGAGAAGAAATATTAATTAAATATATATTTTGTGCAATTCGATTTGTTTCTGCAGAATGTACATTAGGCTTGTTTAGTCAATTAGACATCTGGTGAAGTTTTTTAATGTTTAACAATTATTTCTTATAATATATATATTTTTTGATGGATGGATGGAAAAACAGACGGACGGACGGACGGATGGATGGATGGATAAGTAGATGGATAAGTGGATGGATGGATGGATGGATGGATGGGTAAGTTGATGGATAAGTGGATGGATGGATGGATGGATGGATGGATGGATGGGTAAGTTGATGGATTGATAAGTGGATGGATTGATGGATAAGTGGATGGATGGATAGATGGATGGATAAATGGATGGATGGGTTGATAAGTGGATGGATTGATGGATGGATGGATGGATGGATGGATGGACTGATAAGTGGATGGATTGATGGATAAGTGGATGTATGGATGGATGGATGGATGGGTGTATGGATTCATGGATGGATTGATAGATGGATAAGTGAATGGATGGTTGGATAAGTTGATGGATGTATGGATGGATGGACTGATAAGTGGATGGATTGATGGATAAGTGGGTGTATGTATGGATGGATGGATGGATGGATGGATGGGTGTATGGATTGATGGATGGATTGATGGACGGATAAGTGAATGGATGGTTGGATAAATGGATGGGTGGATGAATGGATGGATGGATAAGTTGATGGATGGATGGATGGATGGATGGATGGATGATGGATGGATGGATGGATAAGTGGATGGATGGATGGATGGATAAGTGGATGGATGGATGGATGGATGGATGGATGGATGGATGGATGGATAAGTGGATGGATGGATGGATGGATGGATGGATGGATGGATGGATGGATGGATAGATAGATATGTGAATTGAAGGATGGATAAGTGGATGGATGGATGAAAAACTACAATAATTTATATTTCTACAATTATATATTTATTATTTATTTTTCAATAACTTGCCTAATTAACCTAATACTAGTTATGCCTTCAAATTGCACTTTAAAAAGACAATTATGACGAGTCACTTCCTTTTAGTTCAACAGAAACATTCAGCGCATACATAAACGAGTAGTATCAGATTCATGAACAATTAAGTCTCTAATAAGAGTCTCTTCTAACTGATTAAACAAATGCAGTTCACAACAGATATTTTAGAACTGCACATAATATGCTTGGTTCTCAAAAAAGCCATAAGAGTCATTTGTTTGAGATCTAGACTCCTGAAACTGATTCCTGAATTAATGATTTGGTACATTTTAGTAAATCAAAGACATTCCGTGCAAATGGTGTCTAAATCGTGAACTATTAATAAACAGTGGTCTGATTCTTAAACATGTATCTTTTGAGATGTATATTTTTAGCTAAACAAAACAGAAACACAAATACTTTAATCTGATTCCCTTTAAATATATTTGAGAAGTATTTTAGCAAATAAAAAAAAAAAAAACTGTGCGCAAACAGTGTAGTCAGATTTCTAAACAAAAGACTCTTGAATGGGTTATTTTTTGTGAATCAAAAAATACAGTGCAAACATATTTTTGCTAGAAATAACAATATTTTTTTCGTTGTTTTTTTTAAAGCAAGACCTTAAGGATTAATGTCACTATTAAGAGGAAAAGAAATAAAAAGTCTTGCTGCCTCACCACCACGTCATCCACTTATTTTTCCATTTCTAATGACTCAGTACTATCCCCAGACTCTGTCATATCCGCCGTCAGCAGATGCTGAACTGGAGACGTCTGCATGTGTTCCCAGCATAGGGGACACTATGACTGGCACGGACAGATCCTGCCCTGCACTGCAAAAACTCTGCCAGGCTCACTGGATGTCCCCTCAGACTAGATGCCAGGGTACATTTGTAATAGGATGGATTATCTAGACGTAACCCAATCCTGTCTGGGAAGTCATGTGCGGTAAGTCACTTTGCCACTAAATGACAAGTTACCAGGTCACCAAATGAACAGACTGTTGCACAAGCAAGAATTAGAATTTTCCATAATCACATGTCAACCTGATGCTCAGACCAAGTAAAAAGTGCAAAAAAACCATGCTTAATGTGTTTGCAATTCAACAGCTCTGTTCCAGGAGTTTAAACTGATAAGACGTTAAAGGACACCTATTTTGAAAAATCAACTTCTGAAAGCTGTTTTGACAGAACTCATATTGGAGTGATATAAATACAAGTCTCTTTTTTTCATTCTCTGCCCTTAAAATAGGATCCAAATCCCAGTGATTTTGAGGCCCACCACAACATGACGTAGGAATGCGGTTTTCCCCAACCACCGAATTGATTGACAGGCACGTATTAACATGTCTCTATAGTAACACGCATAAACATGTCCACAGAACAGGATTTGTAAAGAAACTGGGATTAAAAGATATGTTCCAACTCTCTGTGATCAGCTGCACCTCAGGAATGAGTTTAAAACATTTTTATAAAAATAATAAAAAAATAACAATAATAATAATAAAAAAAATAACAATAATAATAATAATAAATAAATAAAAATAAATTGATAAATAAATCACTATGTAATTCATAAGTACTGGAATCACCACAGCAGCATAGTGTCAGTACAACTACATAGGAGGATGCTTCCTTCAGTCATACAACGCGAGTCCTGGTTTGTGAATGTTAAATCTGTTTTATTTGGTATAGTAGCATGATTAATATAGCAGTGTGTATTAACCCGAGTAATTGAGCCCCAAATGGGCATATTCAGCATTGTATAATAAATAATCTGATGGGTATTTTGAGCTCAAACGTTGCAGTCAAATTCTGGAGACACCAAAGGCTTATCTTACATCTTGTAAAAGGTGTCAAATAGGAGCCATTTTAAAAGAGAGAGACATTGCATCAAAAAGAAAAATCAATTTACAGCATGGTATAATCATGGTAATACATTTTTGATTTAGTGGATGATTTGCATTAATTTGTACAATCTCATTCATACATTTTAGTATGTTCTGCTCATGATGCCTGGGTTTAGGGTAAAAATATTTTTTATAAGAATGAAATTGTACGAATTCTAACGAATTAGCCACTTTTCTAACAATAGCTATAATACACAGAAAAAAAATCAAAGATGATTCCTTGGATTTACTTTAAGCAAATCTAACTTAATTAAGTTAAGTGGTTGCAAACAATTTATTTGGACTGAATTTAAACAAACAAGTTAAGTTGAACATTACTAAATTTAATTTGTTTAAATTCAACAAGAAAATTGTTTGCAACAATTTTGCAGACATCAGCGTAGTTGCATTTTCTCATGAGATTGGGTTGGGTATAATCCATGATCTGACAGAAATGTTGAGTTAATTGAAACATTTTGAAGACGCCTGAGATTTGTAAATCAACTTGTAAAAAGCTATTATGAAATATCATCTTTTTAAAAATGACACTACAATGTAAAAAATGCTGGGTTCCACACAATCCATGATGCCCCAACACAAATCGATTAGGTTTACTAAATTGTTTTTACAACTTTAACAAATTTAGGTGGATTGAACATAAAACAATTAAGTTGACTCAAAAAATCCGAACTGTGTTGATTCAGCTCATTTTAAACAAGTAGTTTGAAGAAGCAAGGCAAGGCAAAGCATTTTTTGAGTGCTAACCACTAAGCCACCATGCTGCTTAGATAACTATATATACAGGATATATGAAGAGTTCAGATCTCTATAAATCTATCAGACTTATTTTCTTGTAAATGAGCATTTTCTATAAGGCTCCTATAATTAGCTTCAGACGTTTTATTTTATAGATAAGGAAAAGGTTATTAGCCAGGAAATAAAATAGTTTTATTTATTTTTTTTCAAAAAAATGTCACTTTAGACAATTCTTTGGTTTTTAACAAATTAGATTTTCTTTTGCGTCAAAATCAGCTAAATCCACTTCTGCTTTTTTTTGCAAAAACCTCTAAGTCCATCTAATGGGACAAGACAGTGTATTTAGTTGAAAGATTACTAAAGAAGCAACTAGAAATTATATTACCAAACATAAAACACATTACACAAACCACCTAAAAATACACGATCTGTCTAGTAAGTGGCATTACGCTGTGGTAACCCTTGTTTATTTTGGGACTAAGCAAAAGGAAAATAAATGAATGAAATCTGTCAAGTAAGTGTATTAATCGATAACATTAAAACTGGCATTAACTAAATCTTAACTATCTGTTGTCATAACTGATATTTGGGATTTAGATTTAAAATGTGAACATTGCAAACATTGCAAAGCTTGTTAGATTCAAATAATGTACTGTAAAACATTATGAAACATCAATATCTGTGCATTTTCCATTAATATAAAAAGCTTATCTGCATATACTGTAGGCAATATAAAGTCATATAAATAATGTATAGTTTTATGCATTTTATTTATCTTTTAAAAATAGCTTACTTTAGCAAATAAAACACAAGGTAGGCCTACTGGGCAAAAAGGGGATGTCTCTTAGACACTTTTAGAAGCTGTCAATTATTCATCCTCGCTATACTAAAGGTCTTGGTCTCTTTTTCGTCTCCTGTTTATCCTTATAGCATCCATGTGGGATAAAAGAACAGCATCGTAACTTTATCTTTTGTGAAACAGAGTTGCCGTTTAATGTATAGTAAATCGGACTCATTTAAAGTAGCGTCACTGCGCAAAAAACTGTTATAAATTGCATGCTACACTTCTGACTGTACATTGTGTTTTCTTTTTCTTATAATGCAAAGAGGTTTGAGGTACGGGACGTTTTCATTTGACATCTATTGAAAAGTGGGACAAGCTCACCCAGTTCATTAGACTCTATCTATTAAAATCTAAATCGGAAGTGGAATAAAACAGTCTCCTCATAAAAGCCGGCGTATCAGCGGGCCGTTACATTAAAAACATATGATTCAATTCGTGCCTTCTGATTGGTTCTCAGGACATAGCGGCTTTTGCTGTCAAAGGCAAGGGGCGTTTAGCAGCTTTTGCCAACAAACTGTTATTTCTAAATGGGCTGATGGTGCGATTTAGATGATTTGAAGCAAAAATATTTGTTGAACATGCACTATGTGCCTAAAACATTCACCAAATGTCATAATCTAATTTTTGGCGGAAGTGACGTTTAGCGGCTTTTGCATCTGAACTCTTCATATACTGTCCACCCTATATACAACATCTTAACTATCTGATTTTGACTGTAATGTAATAACATGCACCTTTTGTAGAGTTGCTTTGAACAATAATTATTGTGAAAAGCGCTATACAAAAATACTTGAGTTGAATTGTATAATAGGACCATTTTATATGTATTATAAACGGTTGGGTCTTAAAGGGACAGTCACGTTTCGAGCAACATGAAAGCGATTATCACAATATATTTTTGAGTAAATTATCCTACTAACTTTTTTAAACATGGATGCTGACTCTCAATGCAGCTACTGTATAACACTACTGTATACAGTAGTCAACATTTGAAGAGGATCAAAAAATATTTAAAGTTTAATACACATTGGTTTTAGGACAACTTTGATGAAAGACTTTGATCCACTTCAAATGTTGACTACTGTATATATTGTACTGTATTTATACAGAACTTTTTTCACCTTATTTTGCCCCATCCGCACTCTTCCCAGCATCCACTATAGGCCAAGGCATGAATAATTAATATGTCTTTTGCTTGCCAGGTTTATTTACATAGTTGCTGATTTTGTTGTCATGTTTAATAATGTATTGTTTTGTTGAGATTTTTCAAGGGCATTGAGATGTTGTTTTTCAGTACTTTAAGACAGCAAGCACTTCTTTTATCTGTGAAATAAACTGTTCTCATAAAAACCTGAGATTGAACTTATATCAAGATTAGATCATGAGTATATGTACTGTATATTATTATTTAACAAATAAAAATAACCTATGCTACAACCATGGAATTAAATTTTAAATGGCATTCTTCTCAGGGGTCATTTACATGACAAAGTTTTCAGTCAAACCCAGGAATTGTTTAATGTGTTTTGCTCATTTATTTACATGATAATAACATTTTAAGGACTGGAAACGCATAATCTTAAAAACAAGTTTCAAAGTGCACGTTTTATTTATTATTTTTTTTTAATTGAGATGCATCATATACATATGAAAAACTCAAAATACAACACCTCTAAATTCTAAATCAACTGCTGTTATGTACCTTTGACTCTTCTAGAGAATAAAAATACTATGCTTATGTAAGAAACGGGCAGAAAAGGCAAATTTTATTATGTGCACAACAGTTGATTTTCACACTGGCAACACAAGCACAGATGCAGGGGAGATAGACAGTGATTCAAAGAGCAGCATTTACAGTGAATCCGCTGACGATACTGAATAACTTTGCCATCTGAATAAACGACGACCCAACACTGGGTGGAAACCCAACATGGCATGGAAAAATATCATTTAATGCAATGCTTCTTGTTTGGTCTGATACGCACTTTATATCGTATCTCAGCCAGGCAGTGAAGATCGCTGTTTTTACACGGGTGGTCCACAGTGTATTTTTAAGGCTTGGTTGTGTTTATAAGATGCAAAGCAATGTGTGCTCATGCTTCACTTGAAGAAAATCCCGTTATTTTTTCATATATCTTACTTTGATTATATACAGCTACTCAGCCATCATGAAAACAACTGTCATATTTCCTAGTTCCTCTGAAAGGTCCACCCTCAATAGGTTTTGATTGGTCCTAACATAATGTGCTGTGATTCGCGGATCGGCTCCACGTCACGCCCCTACAAGCACACGCTTCTGTGCTGTGTAAACAGTTCAGTCAGAGGCTCAGAGCAGCTGCCTAAATCAGACAGAAATGAAGAGCACACGGCTTACGACTGCTCTCCAAAATAAAATCTGACAAGTATCTTTCACATATATTCGGAATAAGCATGTGTAAGTAATATGAAACATTCTCATATCTTTTGCGAGTTTGTTATTTGAGATGTATAACGCATGGAAAACGTCTGCATTGAGAGACACTGCAGCGCTGCTGAAGATTGTGGGTGTTTACAGCGGTTTGGCTGATAAATATGAATTTGTAGCTAAATTGTTAGCGGTGCCAAAAAGCATTTCCCATTGTGTACATCCTTGTTTACGTTCTCGCTACAACATACCGTTAACGCTAGAAACTGTGCAAGTAATAGATTAATTTGAACAAATAAAAATACGTACAGGTTGTGGCTCACAATTCACAGCTTCGTCTGCTGGAGGAGTTTTAGCCGAATCCAGCACTGAACTGGGAGAGATTCTGGAAGTTCTCCTTTGTCAAATGCTAGCTATATCTTTTTTTTTTTAATTCCCTGGAACATAATTAATATTAAACTGTAATCACTTCTCTCTTTGTGTCATGTCCTTTGCAAGCCCAAATACAGAAACAGAAGAAGCTCTGTGGAAATAGCAGCGTTTAAATGACATTTTAGCTTTCTCTAACATTACAGCGCCTCTTGCCACACCCCTTCGCTGCGCAGGGTGTGTGTGAGTGGTGAATGCAAGTCTCACTAGCCCAGATGTATGATTTTTTGAAGTCCCCTAATTCGTTTGCTGTAGGCTTTGCTAAGCTAACTCTGTAAATAACTCCGTAAACCCAATTCACCTATAGCAGTGTTTCCCAACCCTGTTCCTGAAGGCACACCAACAGTACACATTTTCAACCTCTCCCTAATCAAACACACCTGAATCAACTCATCAGAAGATTAGAAGAGACTCCAAAACCTGAAGTTAATGGGTCAGATAAGGGAGACATACAAAATATGTACTGTTGGTGTGCCTCCAGGAACAGGGTTGGGAAACACAGACCTATAGCACGTCTTTGGACTTGTGGGGGAAACTGAAGCACCCGGAGGAAACTCACGTAAACACGGGGAGAACATGCAAACTCCACACAGAAACACCAACTGACCCAGCTGGGACTTAAACCAGTGCCCTGCTGCTGTGAGGTGACAGCGTTACCTACTCCGCCGCCCCTGGAAATGCATTGTAAAACCTTAACAGGAGTTAAAACGTTATTTATTTTGTATTTGAGTTAAGATTTTAGTTACTATGCTCTCAAAACCATTCCTCGTAAATCCAAACATTTACACAATTCTGTGTAGAAATAGCAACAAACGTCCGCAGATTCTGTCTGGCCCTGGTTATTTAATAGTGCGAATGTTCAGTTGAGTTCAATTACTTTCACAAGCAAACTGTTTTGCTTTAAAGCATACTATACCACAGAACAGAAGAGCCGTTAAAAAGTGCATCCACATTCAATGCTGTTTTTCTCTTGTTAATATTCACACATTTCTTATTCTGCATTGACTGCTGGATGAAGGCGAATTCAACTTGTCACCTCATTCTACACAAACATGCATAATTCTACACTCAGTATGAGGCCATCTGACAAAGCATGGCATAAATCAAAGTGAATAAGTGCATGGGGAAAGAGCAACGTAACAGTAAGCGAGACGGGGCTTGTTTGTCGGCAATAAATATGGTTTCTTCATCTCGCGCCTCTCCTGAGAGAAGCGCTAACAGAAGGAGCCACGAGTGACCCTCAGGAATAGCTCTCTGATTTGCTCTAGTGGAAATGCAGTAGTAAACATATAGGACCATCTGCAGAGGGAGAAGAGCACGCAAGTGAACACATTCAAGTGAACACATACAACACACTGAGGGAGTTTAAGCACATGGGCCACATTCTGCTGGGTGAAATGGACATTATGCCAAAAAAGCTGACCTAATTAAAATGATAATTCTAATTAATTATGTCATTTAGTTTGCTGAGTGGAGTGTGTTTTGGAATAAGTGATTAGATACAACAAGGTTGTGAATATTAGAGATAGAGACAGAGTTTAAGTCGAGAAGGAGTTTCAGACTTAATGATGTATATAAATACTTTTTTACTTCATTTACTCTCTCAAGTTCCTCGTCACATTAAACAAGAAAGCCATTTTTTGATTATTATATTTCTTAATTGTTACTTAATATTTTCACATTTCTAAGACTCCACATAATAATTTTTTTGTACAATTTGATTTATATGCATCGCAAATTCTCAATTAAAAAATAGGAAACATTTTTAAATTAAATTATTTACAATTAATTTTATTAATCAATTAAAACACAATAATATTCCTATATAATCTCTTAATAAAATAATTTTAAAATTCTCTATAATTTAGTGTTATTTTAATAAATAGAAATGTTTGAAACTTCCAATTTGTGATTTTTAAATTCAATTATTTACATTTAAATAAAATGTTACACAATAATAATATTCCTATATAATTTCTTAGTCAATGATTGCAATATTCAATATAATTCAGTGATATTTTAATAATGCTTACTAATGTAATTCATTATTAGATTAATATATTTCTTTCGGTTCGTACAAATCTTAATTAGTCACCTTAAAGTTTTTGCTTTAAAAATGTAATTTTCGCTAAAACAACACCAGTTATAAGTGAATTTGCTCATACAGATTCATTTTAATAGTTTTTTTTTCTTCATTTACATTCTCAAGTTCCTTGTCATATTAAACAAAAACAAAAAAAAAACATTTTAGATTTTATTTCTTAATTCTGACTTAACATTCTTATTCCCAACATTTATAACACTCAAAAGTATATTTTGTATAGTACAATTCGATTTTATACCTTGCAAATAATCAATTGAAAATATATTAAACCACCAATTTGCTAATTTTTTATTTAAATTTACTTATTTACATTTTAATGGTCATTTAAAAATGAATTAAAAACACAATGTGGAAAATGTGAAATACAAACCTGCAATTTATGTTTTTTTTTTAAATTAAATAAAAATAAATTTGAATAATCAATTAAAAACGTATTAATATTTAAAATATTGTAATATTTCATATAATTCAGTTTTATTTTAATGGGAAATGTGGGCAAATATCCACCCCTCCCGGTGGTTTGTAATTAAATTAAATTAAATTAAATTAAATTAAATTAAATTAAATTAAATTAAATTAAATTAAATTAAATTAAATTAAATTAAATTAAATTAAAATTAATTACATTTAATTAAATTAGGGTTGCGCGGTGAAGCAGTGTGTTGCACCTTCGCCTCACAGCAAGAAGGTCGCTTGTTCGAGCCTCGGCTGGGTCAGTTGGCATTTCTGTGTGGAGTTTGCAGTTGTTGGGTTGCAGCTGGAAGGGCCTCCCCTGCATAAAACATGTGCTTGATAAGTTGGCGGTTCATTCCGCAGTGGCGACCCCTGATTAATAAAGCGACTAAGCCGAAAAGAAATTAATAAATTAAATTAAGTTTAGTTAAAGTTTAGTTAAAGTTTAGTTTAGTTTAACTGAATAAAAAGTATGAAATATATTCATACTTAATATATATAATATTCCCATACTATTTCTTACAATCATTGTAATATTTAATATAATTCAGTGTAATTTTAATTATGCTTACTATTTTTTTTTTTAATTATAATATTTCTTTCAGTGTGTACAAATCCTAAGTAGTCACCCTCCATTTATTTATTTTCTGCACTTGCGTAAACCAAAAATGGCAGTTTTGCTTTTAAAAATGTAATTATCACAGCTTTTTTTTAGCAAAACAACACCTTTTATAAGTGCATTTGCACATACAGAGTGTTGATTCCAGCTTTAGGTTTGTAAACACTTCATGCAAACCCTTTATTGGTACACCTGAGGAGAAGTAAATTAATAGGCCAATGAGTTTGAACACGCCTCATCTGTTGCTTGATTGCCTTCAGAAGTGCAGCAGTCATTCTACTGCCTCCAGAGATGATCAACTCTCAGTGAGTTTCCTCTCAGTACATACAGAGCACAAAGTTTTAGTGAATGACAGAAAAAGAGATGCACAATAGAAAGAAATAGGTGCCACTGAAGTACATGGACAATCAGGAGTGATTATCATTTTTCTCCGACTGTACAGTACTGTATGTTCTTCCTATAGTGACAAGAGTGTATACTGTACAGTGTCCTACATCAATTTTGACAACAGGGATGCACTTTTAGGATTTTCTTGGACAATAATGATACTGATTTTAACAAATCACAGTAGCGTATAGTAAAACACCAGCTAGTCTTTTCTATATTAAATTAGTTTTACTGAACATGAATTGGATCAATTTACATTCAACTGTCCAGCATTTTAATAGGCACAAGTTAAGAT
>NC_079453.1:40988351-41035851 GCF_903798145.1 Danio aesculapii
ATATATATATATATATATATATATATATATATATATATATATATATATATATATATATATATATATATATATATATATATATATATATATATATATATATATATATAATTAAAAATATTATTTTCAGAAAGAATGTGTCAAAATTATGTGTCAGGCAAACAGGCAAAATTACCAACAGGCAAAACTGCCAACTGCAGGGCTCGAAATTGCGAGCGTTTTGAAATTTTATCTATGCGACCTCAAAATATATTTGGGAGCATTTGTACGAGTGCATAAAATTGATGTCATCCGACCAGTTTTCACAGCAAAATGTTCACCACATGCACAGAATTAGGAGGCATTCACGCATTAAGCATCTTTGCACCAAAAGCAGCGCTCAGGAATAGTTTAAAACAGTTGACATGTCAACTTGCTGCAGTAAACAAAGCCCACAATGCGTTCCCGCCTTCAAGCTCTTTTAATTGGCCAACTGCGCAAGAACAGAATGCGAATGGATTGGTTAATATCAGCTGTCAATCACTCAGTTCAGACAACAGGGAGCTACAGGTCTGGATACCACCTAAAGTTACAAATAATGGCACACATGATTAGTGATGATCATGTAATGAATGTCAATCCAGCATTTACACTTTTCGAAGAGTGTATAAAAGACTTCCAGTGGTTAAAGTCCGCTATGAAAATGACTAAAGCATTCACGGTAAAGCCGGTGGAACGGAGTTTTCCCGTATTTGCCACTGAATCTACACATTAAGCACAAGATGTTCTAATGTTATTTAATCCTTCATTTAATTGTCAGATTTTTGTTTATTTGTTAGTTGTGATTAGAGTGTTAATATATGATAGAATCTGTTAATATAAAACGTTTAGTAACGGTGCTCATAATTTTTGGTGGGTGTGACTAAATTTTGTCTGGTGCGCCTAAATTTTTGAAGTTAGGAGCACCGGTGCTACCAAGAAAAAACTTTAATTTCGAGCCCTGCAACGGGGTAAGCCAAATAATCTGAATTCAAAGCAAAAACAAATGTATTTTGCTTTCCCTGTTGGCAGATTATTTTGTTTATTTATTTAAGGAAAAACTCACTTAATTTTGCCTCATTATTTCTGAAAACAAGACAATATTTTCTACTTGTCTAGAAGAAGCTTCTTTATTTAAGTTTGTTTAGATATTTGGACTAGAAACAAGTCAAAAACTCTAAGCAATGAAAGCATTTTTTTGCACTGATCATGTGGGAAAAGATGGATAAATGCACATACCTGTATTGTTTCCAAAAGCTGTAAACCTTGTTTTTTTTTTAAATTCTTTTTCAAATATTTTCATATTGCTATATCTAAGAGACATTTTTTCAACATATTTGTAAACATAATAGTTTTAGTAACTCATTTCTAATAATCTATTTATTTTGCCTTTACTATGATAAGAGTATATCATTTTCTTGTAGTTTTTCCAAGATACTAGTATTCGGATTAAAGTGCAATTTAAAGGCTTCTCTTTGTTAGTAAATTACCTAGGCAGGTTAGGTTAATTAGGCAAGCTATTGGATAATAGTTGTTCGTTCTGTAGACAACAACAAAAAATCTTAAGGGGCAGGGTTCACAAAACAGCTAGCCTGACGTCAAGAGGCTACTATGTTTTCCAGTCGGGCTACCGATAATTAGTCCACCCTGATCATCAGACTATCTTAATGGGATGAAAACTATAGCCCATTTTAATGCTTTCGCATTCTCTCACAAATTGAGTAATTATGTTGTTTGTAATTTTCATGCATCGAGGAGACACCATACAGTGCTCAGCATATACGTGTGCACACCCCACAAATTTGTCATTATATTAAAATTTTCTATACGGTGCTTTACATTATATTTGTGCATATACATTAGTTCAGTCAGTACTGAAGCCAAGTCTGGGGCTTATCTAACAAAAGAACTTACAATAATGGTTCAAAAACTAGTAGCCCAAATTTATGTTATAGAACAATATTAAATAAAATTAGCAAATATATATATATATATATATTTAAATATATAAAAAAATCAAGAGAAACAAAAATATAGACAATTTTGTTGAAATGTTGTAGTTTGTAATTTTTTTTACAATATTTTGCATGAATTTAATTGTATTAGATTTTGATTTCTAAATATGTTTTTTTCTAAATATTATTTTAATAAATATTTATGTTTAATAAATTTGTTTTGTTCAAATGCACCAAAATACATTACCCATATTCACTGAGAAATTAATAACAATATACATAAAATGGAGTGCACTCATATATGATGAGCACTGTATGTGATTAAAACTGTACTTCCAGTCTGATCTCACAAAGAAACGTAACTATTTGACGTTTTGTCAGTTTAGTGGCTAATTCATACAAATTCATACAAGTTAAGTCATACAAAAATGTAAGATTTTAAGAAATAACTAAATAAATTATTAAGAAATAAATAAAAGAAAAAGAATTAACACTTTCTTTAGAAAAAAATTAATATATAGGAAATACCAACACAATCTCACGACAATTCGTAACTTTTTGATTTAGTGGCTAATTCGTATGAATTCGTACGATCTAATTCGTACAATTTAGTAAGATTTTGCTCATCTGCCAATGACGGTTGGGTTTAGGGGTGGGGTTGGGTGCCACGCCTCCTTTTTAAAATCGTACAATTTTGTACGACTGAACTCGTACGAATTCATACGAATTAGCCACTAAACTGTCAAAACGTAAAATACTTACGTTTTCTCTTGAGATCAGGCTGGAAATACTGTGGAAATTTCTTCCCTCTGTTAAACAGCTTGATTTAATAAATAAATAAATAAACACATAACAAATCAGAGGAGAAATAATAATTTTACCTTCAACCATATGTAAAATCACTTTTGTACAAGTTTTGTTAACCTTTTCATACAATAATCAATATAAATTAGCTCAACTGCAAGTTAGAATATTTTCTTTTTATCCATTCACTGTGCTTCTACTAAAGTTTGTAGAACTCGTATACAATAATAATGTTATACAAAAAATCCTTTTGTACACTTTGCTCAATTCAGTTCTCTGATTGGTAGAAAATGTATGTGAGGCATCATGGGTAATGTAGTTTTTAATCACCAATTCCACTAATAAATTATTCGTTCATTAATTTTCCTTCAGTTTAGTCCCTAATTCATCAGGGGTTGCCACAGCGGAATGAACCGCCAACTATTCCAGCATATGTTTTACGCAGGGGATGCCCTTCCAGCCACAACCCAGTACCAGTACAACCCATACACTCTCACATTCACACACACACACACACACATACACACTCATATACAGCCAATTTAGCTAATCCAATTAACCTATACTGCATGTCTTTGGACTCTGAGGGAAACCGGAGCACCCGGAGGAAACCCACGCCAACACAGGGAGAACATGCAAACTCCACACAAAAATGCCAACTGACCCAGCCAGGATGCAAACCAGTGACCTTCTTGCTGTGAGGCAGCAATGCTAACATTACTAACATAAGTTGATTTATTGCTTAGATTTGTTCAACAACAACAACAACAACAACAACATATACTGTACGTACAATTAGCAAGTTTATAGCTCACAACATGTCTGTTTTTAAAGCTTTATCAATTATTGACACAAATCTATTTCCCTGTAGAGAAAATGAATAGAGCTTTAACTTCCAGTCGTGCTCCACGTTAATTAAAATTAAAATAATTAAACTCGCCTGCTGCGCTTGTTATATTACAACAGAAAAGCACATCTTACCTCGCATCTTAAGCTGTAACCAAAATAAATAAATAAATGATACAAATAAATCTTTGCTTTTTTGTTCAGGATTATTTACTTCATCTAAAAATATATCAGTGTAGCAAACTGAGCTACCAATGCAACGGTTCACAGATTCCCTTTTTGTTTCCTTTCTCTTTTTTTCCAGCACGCTTTTAACATAATGGAATTACCACTGACAGCCATGCTGAGAGCCGAGTGAAAGAAAATAAAAAGCTGCCACTGTGCTTTCCATTTTGTTAACAGTGCTCTAAAGTAAGTCGAATCAATGCAAACAGATTTGTTCAACAAAAGAACATACAACCAATTAACAACTTTACAGCTCGCAACATCCCTGTGTTTAAAGGTGCATCAGTTATTGTTAAAATCAATTTCCCTGTGGAGAATGAATTTAAACATCCAGAACTTATTTTTATTTTAATCAAATATTATATATTAAAAACTCTAACTAAATGAAGCATTTTTGCAGTGCACGTGTGGGAATAGTTGGATAAAATGCGCATATTGTTCTCAAAAGCTGTAACCCCAAAACATGTTCCTTTGTTTTATTATTTACTACAACATAAAGCATGGATTATATTTTATACAATTATCTTATATAATTTTATATTTCTTAGCAAAATACTTTAAATATTGTAAAACAAGCAAGCTCTACTTGTAGCCATACATTTTTTTTTCCAATATAAACTTTCTTAAAAATAAAATAAAAAAATGAACACGTTTCAAAAGTTATAGAATTAAAACTATTTAAAAAACTATTATAAAGTTCAAACTATAATAAACTAAACCTATGCACAACAATCTGTGCAGGTCAGTGTCCTCAGCAGTAAATTCATGGAGCACTTTTAATCAAATGTTATTGTAAGGAAAATATTTAAACCATTATGGTAAACAGAGTTAAAACATTTCATTATTAAATAAATAGTTTATTTAGTCACTTTAAAATCGTTTAACTTTATTTTTTATTCAATTTAAACTGTTTTAAATTATTTTTATTCACTTTAATTTTAATAAATTTAGTTTTAATTGATGAAATTTTAATTAATTTAAACAGTTTTAATTAAGGGCGACACAGTGGCGCAGTAGGTATGCTGTCGCCTCATAGCAAGAAGGTTGCAGGTTCGAGCCTCAGCTGGGTCAGTTGGCGTTTCTGTGTGGAGTTTGGAGTTTGCATGTTCTCCCTGCGTTTGCGTGGGTTTCCTCTGGGTGCTCCGGTTTCCCCCACAGTCCAAAGACATGCGGTACAGGTGAATTGGGTAGGCTAAATTGTCCACTGTGTATGTGTGTGTGAATAAATGTGTGTGTGTTTCCTGGTGATGGGTTGCAGCTGGAAGGGCATCCGCTGCATGAGACGGATGCTGGATGAGTTGGCGGTTCATTCCACTGTGGCGACCCCAGAATAATAAAGGGACTAAGCCGAAAAGAAAAGAAATGAATGAATGAGTTTTAAATAAATACTTTATTTTTAAATAGAAAGTTTCATTGAGATGGATTGCTGGTGAGTGTATGGATGTTGGCCAGATTGGGTAGCAATACATGAACAAAGGAAAATTAAGACCTGTTTAAAACAAAAAAATTTAGGACCTACAGCACAATATTTCAGTAAATTTAAGACTTTTTAAGGCCTAAAATTTTGATTTTGAGATTTAAGACATTTTAAGACCCCGCAGACACCCTGTATTATCAAAATAAACATTTGTCAAATGTTATTTACTATAATGTTATATCTAAAAATTATACATTGCTGCAAAAAAAAAAAAATTCTTACTAGTTTTTTTAATGTTTCTAGTCCAAATATCTAAAAATTCTAAAAAAATCAAGAAGCATTTTTTAGACAAGCAAAAAAAAAATCATCCTGTTTTAAAAAAGAATGTGTTTTATTAATGTGTTCTTCCTTAAATCAAGCAAAACAATCTTATTTCAAAGCAAAAACAAGTTTATTTGCTTTTGCCATTTGCATTTCCCCCATTTCACTTAATTTTGACTTAATATTTCTGAAAACAAGACTATGGCCCAATCCCAATTCTATTTTTGTACCCCTTCCCCTTCCCCATGGCCCTTAAAACTGAGTGTGAAGGGGAAGGGCTTCAAAATTTACCCCTAAGAATGGGGAAAGCACTACAGCACCTGCACACATATATCATATGTCATCGCGATCTCTTGCTTCATATGAGATCAGACGATCGCGACTGCTGTAGTTATTCCTGTTGCTTTATTTTTTGGTTTTTATCTTCAGGAGACCACTGAAGGCATATATTATGTTATCATAACGATATAATATGGCAATAAGATCGTAACTGTACTGTGCATTTACACAGAGGCCATATTCATCTATGTAAACACACCAAAAACAACATTAACATTATAGCAGACACTGTAAAAAGCTCATTCCCAGCCACTAGACTTTTCTGACAGGGTATTTGTGTGTCATCGAGTGTCAGAATGTTGCCGGACTGCTATAAAGGAGTTATTATTGTGGATTCTAGATCGTGAAATTTTGCCTTTTTTATTTAAGCGTTTTTTTTTTTAAAGCATGACGGTAAAACACGAACGCAGTTATGAATATATTAAAACATGTGTTTGTTTTAATATATATGATGATATATATATATATATATATATATATATATATATATATATATATATATATATATATATATATATATATATATATATATATATATATATATATATATATGACCCCTTGGTTTCAAGTGTGGTCATGAAAAATCTTCATTCGAAGGGCTATTCACCCCTATCCCTTCATATGAATGTGCAAAAAGAGCAGTAGGGGTAAAGGGAAGGGCTAAGGGGTAGAATTGGGATTGTGCCTATATTTTCTACTTGTCTAGATTTTATTTTTATTTTATTTTAGGTTTACAATTTATTCTTGATTTAAGAATTTTCTAGACAAGCAAAAATGTTGTTTTTAGAAAGAATGTGTCAAAATTATGCGTCAGCCAAACAGGCAAAATTACTAACAGGGTAAACGAAATAATCTGAATTCAAAGCAAAAACAAGTTTATTTTGCTTTCCTCTTTGGCAGATTATTTTGCATGTTTTAAGGAAAATCTCTATTAATTTTGACATAATTTCTGAAAACAAGAGAATATTTTCTACTTGTCTAAAAAAAGCTTCTTGACTTAAGAATATTTCAATTTTGGACTAGAAACAACACAAAAATCCGAAACAATGTAAGCATTTTTTTCCACTTGTGGGAAAAGTTGGATAAAGTGCACATCTTGTTCCCAAAAAATATGAACAAAAAAATAATAATAATTTCTTTTTGCATCGTTTACTACAACAAAAAAGCACAATTTACATGCATCCCTGAAAGGTTTAATCAAAATAAACATCGAAAT
Source organism: Danio aesculapii (assembly GCF_903798145.1). NCBI lineage: Eukaryota > Metazoa > Chordata > Actinopteri > Cypriniformes > Danionidae > Danio > Danio aesculapii. Next base: position 40,995,490 of record NC_079453.1, read on the forward strand.
ATAATACATTGATGCATAAAACATGCTTTTGTTGCTTAGAGTTTTTGTCTTGTTTCTAGTCCAAATATTGAAAATTCCTTAAATCAAGAAGCATTTTCTACACAAGTAAAAAATATTATTTTTAGAATGAATGTGTCAAATTATGTGTCAAGCAAACAGGTTAAATTACTAACAGGTAAAAAAACAGGCAAAGTTGCCAACAGGTTAGGGAAATAATCTGAATTCAAAGCAAAAAGAAATGTATTTTGCTTTCCACCTTTGGCAGATTATTTAGCTTGTTTTAAGGAAAAACTCACTCACTTTTGACTTACTACTTCTGAAAACAAGACAATATTTTCTACTTGTCTAGAAAACACTTCTTGATTTTCGAATATTTAGATATTTGGACTAGAAACAAGACAAAAACTAAGAAAAACATATATATTTTTTATTATTATCAATGCATTATATTTACATATATTAAATAATGCTGAAAATGCAAGTAAACATTTCTGTTTCTTGATGTTTTTTAAATTACGTAGTAAATGTTTTAGCTCAACAAAATGAGCCACCAATTCAGAAGTTCACAGATTCCTTTTAGTTTTTTTACAGCACGCTTTAAATATAATGGAAATTACCACTGACAACCATGCTGAGAGTTGAAAGAGAGAAACTCAAAATCTGTCACAGTGGTTTCCATGTTGTTAACAGTGCTCTGGAAAGGGCTTTACCAGGCACTCTGTCCTCTTAGATAAAAACGGCGTGCATCCGTCCGGGCTGCCGACTGGACAGTGCGTGCCACACACTGAATGGCTGAAAAGACGATTGCGCGGTGGCCTGCTCCTACACCAGCAACCCTGAGGGAAGCGCAGGCTTAATTGTAACATGAAAAGAGGGCCTGTATGACAGCGCGACTATAAATAACTGCGCCAGTGTAATAACTTGAGTGGTGGTGGATGCTCAAGGCTTTATAGTGGGGGAAAAAGCAGTCCATACCAGGATGCTCCAGAACTCTGCGTGACCTTTATTTCAGCTTTCGGTGGAGATGTGTTTCATTGGTTAGATGCTGATACACATTAAACGGATCAATCGTGGTGCACAGACTAGTTTTTATGCACTGATTTGTTTTCAGCAAAAGACCTCTGTACTCACTGGCCTGCTGTTTCAGTGTAGTGCAAATAGCATTGGAGATGGTGTTTTTGTTGACATTGCTGGGCTTCTTTTATGCTCCATTTTGTTAGAAAATGAGATGGACTGGGTTTAAATTGTGCTCGTTTTTGTCTGATAAATAAACTGGTTGTGCTTCAGAGTTCACTGTAGAAAAAAAAAAACACATCCCGCTCTCCCTCGTGAAGCTAATACGGAAGTAACTGAAACTGCAATTCATCGAAATTCCGCTAGTCCTGGCTCTATAATTAGAGCACATTTCTAATGACCCCAATGTTAAAATTGCCAAATTTACAGCAGAATTAAAGATGTTTACAGCCTGGTCCAAAAAATGATTTTGGTGTATTTAGCTAATGTTACACTTCATGACAACTGTGAGGGGGTGAATTTTTTTATAACTCATCTGTTCCGTTTATATTACGTCTGCATAATTAAGGGCGTGGCCACTTGAGTGGCAGCTAGATCTCACTGGTCGCCGTCACGTCACCTCAGCTGATTAGCCGCTGAACTCGGCATATACATCGTATTTTTGTTTTATTTCATGTGGCTTTACACAGTCAGTTTGGTATTATTTCTTATAATTATCAGATGATATGACATGCTGTGCAATTATAATATGCTCACAAACTATTCAAGTGGCCTCCATTTCCCAGGTGAGTGAAATTCTTAAATATTATAAATGTATCTGTTTTATTGACGACAATTTATTTATCATTTATAATTTTCTTTAGCACTGTATTGCACTCCAGAATCTGACAGATTGGTTAGCTGTAGGCTATAGAACAGTCATCTGAAACGTTTCTCCCAAAGAAAACCAATTTTTCTAAGCAAAATGCTAGCAGGCATCTCTAGCTCCAATCACACTCTGCCTCTTTGTCCTTTTTCGGTTACCCCCGGTTGCTGCGCGAACAAAATGGTGACGTCATTTGCGCTCTTGGGTGACGTCACGGATACTACGTCCATATTTTTTACAGTTTATGGTTCCACACAATTTCATCATGTTGTCCCAATCTCAAAAGCTATTAGTTACAAGTTAATTAGTTAAAGTTATAAGTAACTAATACAATTATGGTAACTGATAACCTTAACTTTTAAACTAATAATCCTTAACTTTGCAATGCAATAATGTGCACCTTTTGTAAAGCTGCTTTGAAACAATAATTACTGTGAGAAGCACTTTGCAAATAAAATTGAATTGAATGTTTTTTGTGTGTGTGTGGATTGAACATAAAACAATTAAGTTATCCCCCAAAAAACCTCAAAAATTGTGTTGATTCAGCTGACTTTAAATAATTAGTTTGAACAAGCAGCAAAAATATCTTTTTGGGTGTTGCTTCACAATATTTCATAACACCATGCTCAATAATAATAATAATAATAATAATAATAATAATAATAACAATAATAATAATAATAATAATAATAATAATAATATTAATAATAATAATAATAATAATAATGATGATGATGATGATGATGATGATGATGATGATAATAATAATAATAATAATAATAATACTAATAATGATGATGATGATGATGATAATAATAATAATAATAATAATAATAATAATAATAATAATAACAATAATAATAATAATACTAATAATGATGATGATGATGATGATAATAATAATAATAATAATAATAATAATAATAATAATAATAACAATAATAATAATAATAATAATAATAATAATAATAATAATATTAATAATAATAATAATAATAATAATGATGATGATGATGATGATGATGATGATGATGATGATAATAATAATAATAATAATAATAATACTAATAATGATGATGATGATGATGATAATAATAATAATAATAATAATAATAATAATAATAATAATAATAATGATAATAATAATAATAATAATAATGATGATGATGATGATGATAATAATAATAATAATAATGATAATAATAATAATAATAATAATAATAATAATAATAATGATGATGATGATGATGATGATGATGATGATGATGATGATGATGATGATGATGATGATGATGATAATAATAATAATAATAATAATAATAATAATAATAATAATAATAATAATGATAATAATAATAATAATAATAATAATAATAATAATAATAATAATAGCACATATTGAAACTCAAACATCTTGTGCTTTTTAAATGTTTTTGAAAGGAAAGTGCATTTATTTACTTTGTTTGCACTGAAGCTTTAATATAGTTTGTGCATATAAATATGCTATAAATGTATGTTGTTTTGAGATGTACTCTACAGCTTATTTAGTTGTTGTCACATCTAAATTAATGGAACATACTCTGCTAATTGCGCAAATCAATGCCAAGTACAAAGTTTGCTCTGTGCATGAGTAAAAGCAAATCAAAACAATAAGTGCAATGCAGCTTTATTTTTCCTTCCATACATTAGAATGTCAATTAATTAAAATGTTGATACATTCTTAAAATTACAGTGAAATACTTTTTATTAATTTAAAGACTAATTAACATATCACATCACAGCCCCGAATGAATTATTAATCCATAGTCATTTTAAATGCTTACACTTTGCCTCTTCCCGACAGTTAGGTTTAACCCGTTTGTCAACAACAGTTTTAATTATTTAATTATTCATTCATTCATCAGGGGTCACCACAGCGGAATGAACTGCCAACTTATCCGGCACATGTTTTACGCAGCGGATGTCCTTCCAGCTGCAACCCATCACTGGAAATCATCCATAAACTCCCATTCACACCCATACACAACAGACAACTTAGCTTACCCAATTCACCTGTACCGCATGTCTTTGAACTGGTGGGGTAAACTGGAGCACCTGGAGGAAACCCACACCAACATGGGGAAAACATAAGCAAACTCCACACAAAAATGCCGACTGACTTAGCTGAGCCTCGAACCAGCAATCTTCTGGCTGTGAGCAAGCAAAACCAATACATCCATGAGGCCAGGTTTTAATTATTTAAAAAAAGAAAAAAAAATCAAAGGGGGCTAGTAATTCTGACTTCAACTATGCCTATTACATGACCATAATACACTGTGATATAGCCGAGCTCGGATCGTTTTGCTTTCTCATTACAATCGATCCGCTCCAGAATTAGTTTCAATTGAGCCAAGACCACCTCATTCAGGCGATCTCAGACTGATCCGAGCGCTATTGCTGGACTTACATATGCCAAACAAACCGCGCTAACTGGGGAAACGTGCTAGGTTCCGAAACAAAAGTCTAGGTGTGAATGCACCCTAAGACAGAATGTGGTGTACAGTTGAAACCCCATATGCTGGATTCAGTGACTAATGCACTTCTCTGCTGTTGCTGTTCGGGGTGTGTGTGTGTGTGTCTCTGTGTGTACATTTGACGTTCTGCCCATACTGACGTATTGGTCCGTTTCGGTTCGTTGCTTCAATATGTTGACATGGCCGCCATCTATTATAATGTCTGTCGTATTGCCAGTCTCTTTTCAGGATTTGTTTACATACATAATATGCAAAGTATAACAAGCAATGTATCAAAATTCCACTGATTTCCTGAAATAAACGTCGCATTTCGCGATAATCCAGCGCAGCTCTTTGATAAGAAGGAGAACTCTCCTCTCTCTCAATGCAGTATTGGATGAACACAATATGTAGCATATTCCTCTTTCTTTTTCTACACTGGAGAAGAGAGAACAGTGTATCACTGCTTAAATTGAATCCAAAATGTTTTGCGTTTTTTTAAATAAATGGATTAATTAACATGCATCAAACTCAGTGTGCAAGATTTGAGCACCAGACGACTTTTCCAGATATGAATACGAAAAAAAAAAACCTTTACTGACCCCAAACTCTCGAATAGCAGTGTGTTTCATTGAACACCATCCAGGCGCTTCTGTCGCCACTGTACTCTCACTGTCAGACTAATGGGCCGCAGGGTGTCCGTGGATAAAGAGGTTTCAACCAATGTTTAACAAAGTAGCTCTAGTCGAAATCAAAGTCAGCATTTTTCTCTCTCTTTCACCAGTTTTCCCCACAGCTTTCCCTTCCTCGTATAGGATAGACTAATGGATCTCTCTCTGCTGAGATGAAAGCGGGTTCCTCCATTGTTTGGCACCTTTTAAAGTCATCTTCTGTCTCCTTTTTTCCTCTCCGTTCCTCCAGCTCCGTCTTTTCCCTCCCTCCCTTCATCTCCGCAATGTTTATATAAGATTTGTTAGGTTGATAGGAGTCTCTGGGCAATCGCTCAGACTATGAAAGTTTCATTTTTCTAGGCCTCATACATCAAATGGAGATGTGCTTTGTCTTTCTTCGACAGAAACAAAAGAGACACTGCAGGCGATGGCATATTTATTTTTTTAAATAAATTTCCTTGCAGAAGAAAGAGTAGATAACGTGGATAAGGCGATGTTTCCCCTTCTCCCCCTCCCCATTCCTATAAGACTCAGTAACGGGGATATGCCAGAAGCACAGATAAATTCAGCTCCTAAAGCAGAATTAAATCTGGCTGTCCAGAGGGATGTCTTCTGTAGGAAATGTCCCCTTTCCTTTTCTTCTTTTAAAGCTCATGATCAGCACAGCTTCAGTGAAATGACCCTGAGGTAACTCGCCATGATTCACACACTAAAACGTGTTAGTCCATCACGTAATTGATTTTTATGATGTTTCAGCATGAAAGGAACGTACCCAAATGACTACAAAATGTCTCCCTGAATTTGTAAACATATAAAATGATGAGTGCCAAAATGTGTCTGCGAGGGAAGTCTGAGTAAAAATACGCGTGGGTTGCTGATGTGACGTTGCATTTTTCTGTCAGTCATGACAAAAATGAATATAATTAGTACTGTTGACATTTAAAATGCAGTAAATGGTAAACATTTGTTTGCCGTCCATAGACTTAGGCCTGTCACGATATCTATTTTTTGCTGTACGATACTTTGCACCAAAATATATTGCGATAAACGATATTACTGTCATATTAAGACCATTTTATGCCACTCATTATGATAATATAATATCATCACAATGCAAGTACACTCAAAGAACACATATTATTTCATTCTTAAGAATATTTCATTCAATGATAGTTATTTTAATGATTTAGGCATTGGAATCACAATCCTAAATAAATAATAATAAAATGTTAACAAAAAAGAGAACATTTTAGAAAATGCCAATCTTTTTTAATCTATATATTTTTAGAAACCAAGACAAGTTTGCCTATATATTTTGTCACAGAAAACAATGTGTGACACTGTACGCTATTTTTAAATTCCACTGAAAATTGAATTTGTTTTCCCAGTACTTGGCTGCAGTTGGAAGCTGTGAAAAAAATATGTTGGAATAGTTGGCGGTTCATTCCACTGTGGCGACCTCTAAAATAGAGACTAAGCCGACAACCGAGGCTCATTCTGAAAACGTACCGCTATAAACATTTCTGGAGAGTGCCAAATAATTCCCAGGAGCTACGTTTTTTTTTTTTTTTTGCAGTTTCTGTTTCCGCAAATTTACCTGAGGCCGCTGTGTACGCTTTTTCAGATCTCAAATTTCTCTCTCGATTGCCATTCATGCCTGCTGTTCTCGTGTAAATCCACCAGAGGCCGCTGTCAACTGACTAACTTACTGACCGATCCCCCTACCCACCTGCTTCCCTAAACCGAACTGATATTGTTTTCAAAAGCACCGATTAACCAGCCCACCCACATCCCTAACTCCAATCGACAGTGTTTTCAAAAGCAATACAGAAAAAGAAAATCCCTCATGGCAGCCTGATTTTACCACGTTTTTATATTTTACCACATTCTCACCCTGTTATTTACTTGTTTAATGTTTTTTTTTTTTTGTCTTTGTCTTACACGCTTCTTCACTATACTTGAACCCCGTTGTTGCGGCCAACTCTTATCTGCGTCTCAAGTGAAGTCTAGATGATCTGGTAACAGCGGGAAAGCCGTTCATATGGAGATAAGCGGTCAGCTGGTAAAAGGAAAGGAACCTCGTCATACCGCCCCATAGTGTTCATTTTAAAGACGAAATGCAACCATACGCTCCCCTGGCTATACATAATTCCTGATTTCTAGAAATGTATACAGGGCTACGATTTCAGAATGAGCCTGTGTTGGTAAATTAGCAGTTTTTCGGATATTATGATTTATGTTTTTATTATTATTATTTTTAATTTTCCTTATTTATTTATGCTTTTGAATACGAGAGCTTGATCTTTCTTCCAACAACTTTTAACCTTGAAAAGTTTGAAAAAGCGACTTTAAATAACATTTTTAATAGTTTAAAGTGATATATTGTCTGGGTTGGTGTTGTATATCATGATACAAAAATCTTGTAATAAACTGCCAGTACATTTTCAGTTATTTTACAGACTTATTTCTCTACATATTATTTCTTATACATTATATTATTTCAAACTACTAAGATGTCACTAAAAGTCACTATGTTAGAATGTAGAGTTGAATAAGTCAACAGAGCAGAGATAAAAGTCCCAAAATGCAATACACAACCATAAATAAACAGAATTGGGTATATGCAGAAGCAAGCAGAAGGACTTTTAATTTGTCAGTTACCTGGGTCAAGCGCTTACGATAAACAGTATGCCGATACAAAACTGAGGTATGCCGTTCTTTAAAAATCAACAATCTTCACTGCCTAAATGATATACGGGTCTCAGAATGTACAAGAAGCACTGCATTAAATTACATTTTTTCACTTCATGTCTAAAATATTTACATTTATTTTACTCCAGTCTTTCCAATAGCTTTTCTGCACTAGCCTGCTGATTCTTACGGGTGCGTGAGAGTAAACAGCTTTTCATCTCGATTTACGTTTCAACAACTAAATGAATGCTAAAGTCTATTTAACTGATTATATTTTAATTACATTACATTATCAATGCTGTAAAAGGAACCACATAAAATTGAAAAACTCACTGTAAATGACAAAATCAGAAAACTTTTAATTAACAGATATTTTTTACACTGCATGACATGCACCAGTTAGGTTTTTGCCTTAATATTTAACCTGTTGGCACCACTTTAAAATTGTTAAGTTGTGTTGTCCCTTGGTGTTAATCACCCATTCATATCAAAAAATGTCCAACAAGTCAAGGGAAGGAAAAACTATGAATTCATAATTCCATATAATAAATAATAAAACTATATGAAGGTAAGTGTCCAACAATGAAGACAAATCGCTCTCACACTCTTTGCATATTATTAAAAGTTGTTTTTCTTCATTTTTGCTATGTCAAACCATTTTACACATTTTTATAGTAAATAAAAAGTCAAATAATTGATAAGGTAAGTGACCCCTTATATCTTCTCCAATCTCAGAATTCAAACTACACAAAAAATAAAAATTCCATCAAAAATTGTGTTATAAAAAAGAAAAATAAAGCATTCTTTACTTTCTGTGAACTACCAATATGCAGCCAATTCATTATACATTGCGACAGTCCCTCTAAAGGCCCGAGCTGCATAAATACGGATTGTTAGTAAATCTGATCAGGGAAAATTACAGACCAGAATGATCATTGGGATTGTTTGACTTCTTGGATTGAAGACAAGCATGCTGTTCGCAAACACGGCATGATGAAAGATCAATTCAAGATATTAACAATGCACAAACAATGTTGTAACAGTTCAATGATAAGGGAGAAACCATCGAACAATGAACACAAACTTTATCAGCAAATAAACAAACAACAATGCCGAACCCTCATGGACGACTGCTGCAAATACAAACAGTAAACAACACTGGTCTGCTCTCATCTTCCACTGTCATCCCTCCTTTTTTTATTTTGTCAGAGCTCTTCTGTGAAACGTAAAGTTATCATGAAACGGAAGTTAAGATTGTCCTTTTATTCCCTATCGATACGTACATCCAATTGAAAAGGTTTCTGAAAAGAAAGGAAAAAAAAAGTACAGTGATGCATGATCTTGTTCTTTGAGAACTGATTGGATTATTGGAAAATGAGCATTGGCAACACGAAAGAAGATTTGAATGCCAGTCTGCATTCTGTAGTGTATTTAAATGCATTTATTTGACAGGGACAAGCACAACAATACATAGACCTTAAAAAGGAAATATGTTTTGTGCCAGGCTTTAGCAGAAAACTGCTATTTTCCACCTGCAGTCCCTGGACAGCTAGATGAGGACGAGAACGAGAAGCTAAACTTTATAGATGGATTCATGCCATATTTTGAACCACTGCCTCCTGTGAACAAAGAGAGGAATCGAGATGAGGCAACTGATGGATATGTTCACCCTCAAGAGCACCTAGATGTGTCTGAATGGTAAAAATTCTTTCCTAAATCTAGTAATTGACTATTACTGTCAAAATTATAACTTATCGACAATTATTAACTGTGTATAGTATTGTTGAATGACAGCTATTAATCATACTGCCCTATAGGCAGTAATAACCAGAGCTTAAAGGCTTTTCATGTGACCAGAAGCAAAGAAATTTCAAGTGGGAAAAGAAGGTTATGCACAGCAAAAAATGCTTTTCTTACATATTTTTTTGTCTTATTAGTCTAAATATCAAAACAACTCTTAAATAAAGAAGCATTTTATCAAAATTAAGTAATTTATTCCTTAAAACAAGCAAAATATCTGCTAATTGGCTAAGTAAGGCCCAATTCCAATTCTAAAACTTAGCCCTTCCCCTTAACCCTACACCTCGTTTTGAGCGTTCATGTGAAGGGGGTGTCCCAATTCTCTTTAGCTTAAAGGTGTAGGGCTAAGGGGAAGGGCTAGATTTTTCAGGACCACACTCGAAACCAAGGGGTATGAAAATTTCCCAGAATGCACCACTTACAACGGCAACACGGCTGCACATGCGAGTCAGGAGATGCACAAATTAGTATTTTTTGTCATTATTAGGAATTTTAGCAACAAACAAGTATATGTTTTAATACATTCATAACAGCGTTCATGTTTTACGATCATGCTTTTTAAAAATAAAACGCTAATTTTTGCTATCTACAATCCATAATAATAACACCTGTATAGTAGTCCCACAACATCCTTTCACATTTGTCACTCGATTACCCTGTCAGAAAAAAGTCTAGTGGCTTAGAATTACCTTTTTGTTATAACATTAATCAGGGGTGTCAAAATTAATAGTTTCTGCGGTTCTCAAATGCGCTATGTCACCGTAGCTTACAATGGCGAGGGAGTGGCGAGGGAGGCAAGTGCGAGTATTTACAACGCTCCAACTACTTAAAAACGCAGAAACTGTGCACAATTTCACTGCATGTGTGTTTGCTGGTCAGTCTTTCAGTGACACTTACAGCAGAAGCCCCTATTTCATTGCGATTGAGAGATTGAAAGTAAACTTAATTTCTCTCTCTCTCTTACTGCGGCCGTTCGGCTGTTTTACAGCGATACTTCTGGATACAGACACGAGCGGACATGTCTATCATGGATCAGCTGTGATCGCTGCTGCCGTTTATCAGTGTCACTCGTGTGTGAAGAGTGCAGCGTGCAAGAGCCAATTGCAGCCCTTTTTGTTGAGTAATCAAAGGGGTGTAAGAGAACTTGGTAGACAAGGATCAGAAAGTGAGCGGGATATTTATATTTGTTTATATTTTTTGCTATAAATGCTCGTGTTGTTTAAAGGTACAGTTTATATATCTGACTGTTTGTATTAATTGACAAAATTGTATTACAAATAGTATATAAATATAAATATACATTTTAATACAAGAATTGCTGCTGTGAAGAAAATATAAAATTGTGTATGGAAAGCATCGTCAATGCACCGTGATGCACCGACATATCGAATTGAACCGAATCGATGGCATGATAATCGTAACCAAACCAAACTTTGAGACCAGTGTAGGTTCACAGCACATTAATGTTAATTTTTTTTTACAAAAATAACATTGGTATTGGGCCTAAAAAAATCTTGCTTTCGGTTAGAAATTAGTTTATTTTACTTTCCCCACTGGCAGGCAATTTAGATTATTTTAAGGAAAAACTCACTTAATTTTGACGACTTATTTCTGACGACAAAACCATATGTTTCCGATTCTTAATGTACGAATTCCTTGTTTTGTAGACTAAAACCATGACACAAACTTTACAGGTAAGTAAGAAATTATTTTTTTGCAGTGTGGTATTCGAATAAAGATTATGAGGGCAAATGGCATTTCATAAAAGAATGAGGTGCACATAAACATTGTTTATAATTAATACTACTATATACTAGAGCTGCACAATTAATCGAATAAAGATCGCAATCTCGACTCTACCCCCTAGACGATCTTAATCCAGCATTTCTACGATTCTGCCAATTATATTTTCAAGTTCAGGAGAGAAGAAAAGGCGGCCGCACAAGTTCACATTGTTCAGCAACATGGACACCAATGGTGTTGAAATGGTGTTGAAAGAGTCACATACTGTATTTATAAGGTATAATTCACCCAAAAATGCCATTTCTGTCTTCATGTAATGATGTATTCACGGCCGCGAAATCACACATGACGTGAGCTGCTGACCGTTAGCTGTTACCACAGAGAGGGCGGGCGCGCGCCTGTGAATGAAGTCTACATTAGTGAACAACCTGCATAGGCTGTGAATAACAGGTAATAAAGTTGTAAATAACGTTCAGTTTGTGGAACAGTGTAATTGTTTGAGAGCCCCGCGGGAAGGATGAACGGCACTTAGCAGTGAAAATGAAACCGAAAGCATGCACAACATTTAAATAATCATATGGTATTATAGAGTTATGATTAGACTACGACAAGCATTTGATATGCTTTTTTCTTTCTTAGCGAACACTAAGATTTGTGCAAGAGAATAAACAGTAGACCTACATATAATATTAATGTAGTTTATTTAACCATGTTTAAGAAATAACAATAGTAATAGCCTACTCATCCTTTATTTTACATCTACAGAATCGTGATAAAATCGTGATCTTTATTTTAAGCAAAAAAAATCGCGATTCTCATTTTAGCCATAATTGTGCAGCTCTACTATATACACGTAAAAATAAGAAGAGTATGTTTTTTTTATGCCAACTTCAAGACCAGTGAGGTATAAGAAAAACAAATCATGAGGACGTAGGAGGTTCTCAGAGAAGTACTCATGTAAAAGTACTTATATAACCTGTCTTATGTGTAGAGACAAGTATCTTATAGTATATGTTAGTTATGTATATATATATAGATTTTTTTTTTCAAATAGTTCTTATGTCTAGTTCTGAGTATGTATTTATGATTAATAATGTAGCACCGATGTCCTGCAAAACACGTAATTTCATTCCTCTTTATGTCCACACATTTAGCGGAATGACAATAAAGCTCAACTTGAACTTGAAGGTATTTATTCAGCATAGCAGTCTCCAAGTGCACACCATTACCCTGGGTTCATTGGAGTCAGAATATAACACAAACATTCTTAAACTCAAAACTTTTAAACAGGTTTAGTTTACTGCCTTTAAATGTAAATGTAGTTTTGACACCCGAGATGGTGCTTTGTGTCCCACACTGATTCCCATTGTACAATTGGTAGCCATTTGCTCAAGATGTGATCAGCTCAAATAGTGCAGAGATAACAAACTATTGACTTATCTTCTTTATTGTAATTTTGGGTTGACATACTCCCGTTTCAGGCAGCTACCCAACCCTAGAGCACCAGGGGTAAGGACAGCCTCTCTATATTCTAACAAAATCTGGCAGAATAATAAAAACATTTGGTTCAGTAACCCAAACACACAGTCAATCGTTCCTCAACAAGCTAACATGTTCCTTAATGGATGTATTTTAACTCCCCCATCTCCTAATTCTGTTGCACTGTAGAAGCTCTGTCACGAAAACAAATTCCTCGTATGTGTGAACATACCTGGCAATAAAGCTCTTTCTGATTCTGATTCTGATTCCTGATGGCTGCTGGTGGCATTCCCGTTTTCTGTCTGCTTCTCCACATTATGGTAAACAGCAACAGGCCTCGGATTTCAGGACACAACAGCAACCCCTCCATCTCCTCATGGATGGAAGACCCCCTTTCATGCCCAAGCAGACACTGACAAGTCTATCTGTCCCCCTTTTAACTGCACCATCAGCCTCACTTCTCAACACTTCCCCCAGAAAGGTAAGGGATTCCGAACAGTGAATCCCTTATCATCACCTACTGTCATTTCTTCTCCTATTATCCTCCCAGAGCTCCTTTGTGGGACTCAAGAACCATGAGCTGTGCAAGTGTGACTCAGTACCATCTGCAACAATGCCCTCGATCAGCTTTCAGAATCGCCCCAATTGACGCACATACACTGCAGTAAACACCTCGGGCCAGGACAGACTCTCCATACCATTATGAAAGCAGACAATCAATCAGTCAATCAATCAATAAATCAATCAATCAATTAATCTAGCACCTTACTACAACCAAAGTGCTTTACAACAGTAAAACAAATGACACAACACAACTTAACAATTAAATATTCAATAAACAATACAAGAATGTCAATCAACCATAATAAAACCTTAAAACAGAGAAGTGGTAACTATATATGCCTAAATAAATGAATAAAGCTACTTAGTACAGTTCCCAGATCATACTGCCCCTTAGTCCTTCACAAGCTCACAGGTACCCAGCAGTGCCACTGATGTCTTGTTGGACCATTTTTTTATTCCATTGTCTCTTGTAAGCTGGTCATGCCCTCTTAGTCTATGAAATCACACCAATAATCACAAATGCACCATGCTGACCACCTAGGGTCAAGACAGTCTCTCCTTAACCCTACAAAAGTAGACTAAATATTAATATATAATTAAAACAATAGTCTAGTTCCGTGAATATGCTGACTCTTGGTCATTCACAAGCTTATAGGTTCCCAACAGTGGCTCTGGATGCACCTTGTTGGATGATTTTTTTACTCCCCTGTCTTCTGAAAACTGGTGGTGGCTTCTCCATCTACAGACACCCAGCAGCAAGCCCCTCAGTCCCGCTGGCTGCTTCTCGTCATGGCAGATGGCAGCAGGTCTTGTCCTCCGGCAAATGAGAGTAGCTCTCCTGTCTCCTCATGGATTGCAGTGGCCCCTCTGTGCTCCAACATATAGCAACAATTCTTTCTGTCCTGTGGCAAGCTCTTCCAGGATCTCCAAGCTGAACCATCGATCTAATGGTGAGGGATCTCTAACAGTGTGTGCCTCTTCTATTTTGATCCTTTTTGACTTATTCTCAGACACATGAGACTGGTGTGGCGCACTCATTACCACTCAAGCCTCTGGCCTTCCTCTGCTCCAATGGCCCCCACTCATCACACATGTTTAAAGAAACATAACTTTTATTTTCAAGTCAAACAAGATCTTTGCAGTGCCTAAAATTTAACTTTTGAATGATAGAATGAGTGAAGTATATATCAACCAGCAAGTCTTTACTTTTTGTTTATGTTTGTTATGTTTTGTTTATCTTTATTATGTTTGCTACTGACAGACAGACAGACAGACAGACAGACAGACAGACAGACAGACAGACAGACAGACAGACAGACAGACAGACAGACAGACAGACAGACAGACAGACAGACAGACAGACAGATAGATAGATAGATAGATAGATAGATAGATAGATAGATAGATAGATAGATAGATAGATAGATAGGAAATGACACAAGTTTCTCCCAAAAGATAATAAGACAATGTACAAGAGGCATCATTGTGAAAAAAATAAAATAAAATAAATAAATAAATAAATAAATAAATAAATAAATAAATAAAGTGACATGTCCAAAATGATTCGTACCCTTCTCAATAATCAATAAAAAAGCTGTAATATTGGTTATTACAACAACTGAATGCTGCCTACAATTGCTGACCAGCATTTTGGATGAGTTCACTGGTAATTTTGCCTATTCATCGTTGGCGATGAGATCTAATCTCAATTGGATTTAGTGTCAGGGCACAGCAAAATGTTATTGTTTTTGCAATATATATATATTTATGAAGAGTTTACACGCAAAAACCTCTAAATGCCATCTAAAATTTCCTCTTTCATCAGTCTCCTGTGTGTATGTTCAGTAATATCACTTTTATAGCAAAGAACACTTAGAGGTTTTTGCATCTGAACTCTTCATTCATTCATTCATTCATACATTCATTCATACATTTATTCATTCATTCATTTATATATATATATATATGAACAATATCACACAAGTAGAAGTGCGATATGGCTGTATATGGCACTGGTGGGAGGTGTGTTGGCTCAAGGCGCCGGCCGAGTGTCTTAGTGTGCCACCAGTAATGATATACAGCCATATTGCAATGCTACGAGTGTAATATATTGTGTTTATGCAGCAGTTCGACGGCATATTCAGGTACATAAAAAAAAAATCTAACACAGAAAGTCTAAAAATCCTTTTGTATGAGGAACTACTTTCTTCCGCCATACATTCATTTGCAATCGGGATATCACAATGATTAACCTCAAAAAAAACAAAGCAGCGCAATCACTACCAGATTACAGTTGTGTTTGCGATAAGGAAAAATGCTAAACATGTGGGTCACATACTTTCTTTCTTTTTAGTGAACTAGTGTGCACTAATGAAAACAGATGACTCATTAGAAACAAACAGATGGCCAACCAAAAAGTAACTCAGGGTTAAAGACCATTTTAAGGGGTGTAAACAATAACAGTGGTCCTAATGTATTTCCTGTTTATGATTGAATTGCTTCTTGTTAAAGTTAGGAAATAGTTTAACATCAGGCAGGAAATGTTTATGGGTCAATGACATCACACAAAATACATACATTCCCTAATATGAGTTCTATCTCACACTTAATACACTACAATTCCTTTGGTATAAATACAGCACTACAACATACAAAAGAGCAAGATCGACTTAGAATGCCACTTGTTTAATAATGATTTGATCCACTGTAGTTAGAAATTACGCCTAGTTTTTCTCCTCTAAGGGCTTATTATGCAGTCTATATCGTCATCTTGTGGCGGAACGTCAACCGTTTTTGCTCTGCTAAGTTTGACAGGCTGATGGATGCTGATGCGTTGAATCTCAGAAATTATAGATATCTAAAATAGGCACTATCCTTATAAATAAACTGCATAGTTGCAATCTAACAACTACATTCTCGCCTGAAAAGCCTCAAAAGTACAATATGTTGTCCAACAGCTGCAAATATTTGTCAAACTGTAGTGAGTTTATTGATCTGCTGTCACTCTATGTGGGCGGAGTAATATACAAGGGTGAGGAGGCTGTACAAGTGTTGTTATTATGGGCATACTGCATGACTATCAGCCAATTATCAGCAAGAATGCATTCGCTGTATGTATTTGGTGAACATATTTTAAAGAATTTGTGAATGGAAGTTATTAAGTATGTCTCATTTCATTCATACTGTGCGTTTTTTTTTTTCTATATTGAACTATATAGAACATAATTTTAAGTCACAAAGCAATTTTCAAACAGATGTAGCACCTCCTATAAATTTACGGTCCCTTTTTTCATTGCTTAAGTCACTTAGTGTTTTTGAGGGTTTATTGAACTATCCAGTAGTCCAGATGGTTGTTTTTTGGTTGAAGTGCTCATGCATGTCTATAGACTAAACACACATAGTACAATGATTTCACGTGACATCACCATTTTAACAAAATCACATTATTTGGCATCAGGATATAAACTGCGAAAGCAGTTCTGAACGGTAATGTTAAAAAATAATTTATGTTAACAGATTTGCTCACTCAGAGAACAGAAAGCTTAAAGTGAAAACCAGGCTTTAAAATATGTATTGCACCATAATCTGGATTTCTTTATGCATGTTAATCATGTACTATTACTGATTTTAATATTAGATTGGTGCAATATTCCATCATAATCTGTGACAGTGGGTGGTGAAGGATCCTGGGTTATGGAGCAAGTCCCAGTGGGGGAGGATAGATTTATCAGGAAGACACATGCTAATTCTCTGCTGTAGTAGCATCCACTGACTAATGAAAAAGGGCAGGCACTATACTACAGGCACAGGCAATATAACCGGCCACGTTGGCTGTAATCTCTTCATTACACATCTCACTTATCAAATGACATGCGATGGATAATTTAATGCCCCCCAGAATCAGCTTTTCTGCCAAACGAGTGTAAGAGAATTGAATCAGAATATCTGCAGGCTAAATGAACATCCAGTGGAATCCTAAAGTCTGAAATCAATAGTGAACATACTCAAATTTAGCATTTTTTCTGAATTAATACTTTTAATTGTTTAATACTCTAAACACGTTCCATTACTCATTAAGTTATAAGCAACAATTTGGATGAAATATTTATATGTATTTCAGAATACCTTCATATGGTTTGCTCTTATTTTGCTTTAATGACAACAGTAATTGAACTGCCTATAATAAACACAGACTAAAATGTTGCACTCTGCCGGGATGTTGTAACCCAGTGTTGGGTGAAATATTGACAAAGCAAACATTTGGTTTAAATGACAATTTTTAACCCAGTGGTTATGTTTGTTCAAATTTGGCGTAATTTTTTTGTGTTGTTGTTGTTGTTTAGAGCATGAAAGAAGTTTCCTATGCTCACCAAGGCTGATTTAAATGTTTTATATTTTACAAAATAATAATGTTGGAATTTTTTTAATTTGTATTTATGATGAAAATTCTTATTTAACCAGATCTTTATAGCCATTTGGGATGACCAAAACCCTTCCTATAGCTGTATATCTGGCCAAACTGAGCTATCTGGGGACAAGAGCCTTGGTGAGAGCGGTAAAGAAGCACCCAAAGATCGCTGTGGCTGAGCTCCAGAGATGCAGTCAGGAGATGGAAGAAAGTTGTAGAAAGTCAATCATCACTCCACCAGTCAGGGCTTTATGGCAGAGTGGCCCGATGGAAGCTTCTCCTCTATGCAAGACATATGAAAGCCAGCATGGAGTTTGCTAAAATTATGAGAAATAAGATTCTCTGGTCTGATGAGACTAAGATAGAACTATTTTTGCCTTAATTTTAAGCGGTATATGTGCAGAAAACCAGGCACTGCTTATCACCTGTCCAATACAGTTCCAACAGTGAAGCATGGTGGTGGCAGCATAAGGCTGTGGGAGTGTTTTCAGCTTCAGAGACAGGACGACTGGTTGCCATCGAGGGAAAGATGAATTCGGCCAAGTACAGGGATATCTTGGACAAAAACCTTCTCAAGAGTGCTCAGGACCTCAGACTGGGCTGGAGGTTTACCTTCCAACAAGACAATGACCCTTAGAACACAGCTACAATAATGAAGAAGTGGCTTTACAACAACTCCATGACTGCTCTTGAATGGCCCAGCCAGAGCTCTGAGTAAACCCAATTAAGCATCTCTGTAGAGATGGCTGTCCACCAACGCTTACAATCAAACCTGACAGAACTGAAGAGGATCTGCAAGGAGGAATGGCAGAGGATCCCCAAATCCAGTGAAAAACTTGTTGCATCTTTCCCAAAAAGACTTATGGTTGTATTAGATCGAAAGGGGGCTTACTAAATACTAAGCAAAGGGTATAAGAATGTATAAGCAAATAATTAAGACTGTGTGATATTTAATTTTTTCTTTTTTTAATAAATCTGCAAAAATGTCAACAATTCTGTTTTTCTGTCAATATATGGTGCTGTGTGTACATTAATGAGGAAAAAAATCTACTTAAATGAGTTCAGCAAATGGCTGCAATACAACAAAGAGTGAAAAATTAAGGAGGTCTAAATACTTTCCATATCCGTGGTGTGTATATGGCACTTTATTACTAGGCCCACACGGAATCGGCGCACACAGAAATCCACAGATTTTCATAGATTTTTAGCCCATCATTGAGTCAATTTATTTACTTGTAAATGTGCGCAAATTTATATTAATTCAGTTTTTAAATGAATTTCAGTAATATTATTGGCTGATATGGAAATGTTCATATATTTATTTAGAATACAGTTTGTTAATTAATATTTTCTGTCAT
Organism: Danio aesculapii; assembly: GCF_903798145.1. Lineage (NCBI taxonomy): Eukaryota > Metazoa > Chordata > Actinopteri > Cypriniformes > Danionidae > Danio > Danio aesculapii. The sequence continues at coordinate 41,014,575 of NC_079453.1, forward strand.
TTAGTAGTTATTTTATATGAGAGTCTTGCTTTGCTTACCAAATAAGTGATTTTTATTGAATTTGCATAGTAAACATAAAAGTTAAAAAGGTGTTAGTTTTATTTCATATAAAGTTATTTCAAGATTTTAGTTACGATAATAAAATCATTCCGCATAAATCTGCAGATTTTTTACTAAATTCTCTGCAGAAATAGAAAAAATATCAGCAGATTCTGTCTGGCCCTACTCATTACCCATTTTTGTGTCATCAATTACAGCATATGACCAAATCAGACAACACATAATTTTAAACTACTAATAACGTCTATAAAAGTCACTTTGTTAAACTTTTAAACTTCTAAAAGTGTTTAAAAGCGAAGATCAAGACCCCATAAAGCAATTCAAAAGTGAAAATAAACAGAAATGAATTACAGAAATGTTAATTAAATGTTAATTAAAAAGTATATATAACAGTGTACATACGAACACTGGAAAATTTTTTTTTTTTTTTACTTATAATTAATCAAGAAGCATTTTCTAGACAAGGTAAAATAATGTTTTCAGAAAGAATTAGTTAAAATGAAGATGCCAGCAAGGTAAGTAAAATTATCTAAATTTAAACTGAAAACAAGTGTATTCTACTAACCCCAATGGCAGACAATATAACTTGTTTTAATGAAAAACTGAATCAAATGACACTTAATTTTTCAACTTTTTTTTTCTACAGGTCTAGGAAATGCTTTGAGGATTTGAAACAAGAAAAACATTTTCTTTTGCATGTAATAATGAGCGGATCTTTTAACAACACAATATCACTGATATTTAAGAACCCAGAGGTTTTAAATCCACTAGATAATATTTGTTATGAATCACTTTCCCCTTTCCTAAACTCCTATGAGGTTTATATCATTTCGCATAGCTTGTGTGGCCAAAATTAATTACCAGCTTGTATTATTCCGAGTAACACCGACCCCACTGGCGGGAAAGACACTGCGTTGGCAAGGTTAATTTGTGAGGTATCTTGCATTTGTATGTTGTCATTAGATTAAGCCCTCAGAAGACTACTTGTAAGCGTCTCAGGGATTTCCGCCGTCCTGCTTCACAGAGGTGTGATATGCAGGTGGGTTTGAACGCGGCTCACTTCAGCGACTAACCCTCCAGAAGAAGCCTACATCGCTCTCCTGAGTAATTACCCAGCAGCGCTAGAGCGAATAGACTGGAAAACAACAGGCCGGTGCTAAACGTTCATTACAGCAATCACTTCAGAGGAGCACGCCACTTAGCAACTGCACCAGAAACACTTAACAAAAAAAAAAATGGAAAAAAACAGGCATCCAATTACGACACCATCCTTGACGAACCGAGCCTCATCCACTTAAAGGTGAAGCTCACGCTGAGAGTCTGAGTGGGAACAGATTTGAGTGTCTGTTAGCATTAGCATTAGCCGTGCTCCAGCTTTTTTGGGGTCCGACGGGAGAGTGACTGGCCGATTCCAGGCCCAGAAACAGATGGCCGCGACTCTATTAATACATCAGACGACCCGCATGGTCTAGCCAAACACACACACACACGTCTGCCAGTTGCTGCCGGCCGTCCACCTGGGAAGCAGCAGGGAATCATTTGGCTTAATTAGCCTAATGAGGAAAACAATGGGAGGCTCGGTGTCCGTCAGTCAAGGAAACGAGGGGCTGAAGAGGTCACATTGTTTTACCTTCGTTTAGCATATGTAAGTCGTCTCTGTGTCTCCGCTTTTGGAGCGGGACCTACAGGGACAGCGGGACATGAATAGGGTCACAGATTAAGTTGCAATCCCTTTATCGCAGGTGAAAGTAGCAGGAGATTTGCACAATCTGGAAAACGCAGACGGAATGACGGAATTTGGTCCAAAAGATGGAATCCTATATACAACACAAAAGGTGGTCAATGTCAGGTGAATAATTTAAAAGCAAGAGAGTATTGTGGGATATGAAATTAGTAAATTAAGCTTTCGTGTCCTGCACTTCTTGGTTTTAAATTCAATTCACCTTTATTTGTATAGCGCTTATACAATGTAGATTGTGTCAAAGCATCTTCACATAAAAGGTCATAGTAAATAGGAACAGTGTAGTTCAGTTTGTAGTGTTTAAGTTCAGTTCAGTTTAGCTCAGTTCAGTGTGGTTTAATAATCACTACTGAGAGTCCAAATATTGAAGAGCAAATCCAACAATGCGCAGCTCTATAGATCCCGAACCATGCAAGCCAGTGGCGACAGTGGACAGGGAAAAAAACTTCACTAAATGGCGAAAGTGAAGAAAAAAAACCTTGAGAGAAACCAGGGTCAGTTGGGCACGATCATTTTAATTTCTCCGCTGGCCAAACGTCTTTTGCAGAGCTGCAGTCTCAGTGGCGGAGGCTGGAAGCTGGCCTCAGCGAAGACTCGTCTGTCTCTGGAGCGTCATAGGAATCAGTCTCATGTTCTCCACTCTTCCATGACCACCACAGTAGCTGCTCATGATACGGCCTGGTTCAGGATATGGAAACCTTGGAATCATCTCGTCGTTGGTCTTGGATTGAATCAGTGACTCTGCATAGTCTGAGGGCCTCGGGAAGAGTATCCCCAGGTGGAAATGGAGAATAAAGAAAATAATTAGCGTAGCTGCTGTTCATAGTGTATATAAACAAGATGCAGAACCTGTGTGGAAGCCCCCTGAGTGGTGCACTAAGTGTATGCTTTACTGAACAGATAGGTCTTTAATCTAGTTTTGAATTGGGAGAGTGTGTCTGAGCCTCGGACGTTATCAGGAAGGCTATTCCAGAGTTTAGGAGCTATAAATGAGAAGGCTCGAACTCTTTTACTCGACTTTGCTATTCTAGGTACTACCAGAAGCCCTGAGTTTTGAGACCTTAAAGAGCGAGTTGAATTGTAGCGAGACAGAAGGTTGGTTAGAAAAACAGGTTAGATTATTTAAAGCTTTATATGTAAGAAGCAATATTTTAAATTCAATACGAAACTTAACAGGCAGCCAGTGTAAGGAGGATAAAATTGGGGTGATGTGATCAAATTTTCTGGACCTGGTAAGAACTCTGGCAGCTGCATTTTGTACTAATTGTACAGTACTAATTGTAATACTAAATACAATCGCGTAATGGGATTCTGCACATTGCTGATTTTTTTTCATAGTTTATCATGCTAATATGATAACTATATGGGAAAATGTATATAAATTTTAAAGAAAGAAATTACATTTAAATACATTAAAAGTGAAAACCACCAAAAAATAACTATAAAAAAATAAAACGTAGAATAACAAATGATAAAAAAGTAAAGAAAGATTGTATTGGTTCCACAAAGCACGACAGCATTAAAGAAAAGTTTTGAACCTTTGAACTTGTTCATGAAACATTTGATGTTGGAGTTTTTGTGTGTGCATCTGTGGCTAATTCTGAGCTAGCTTTCCAGTGCTGTTCTCCTCACCTGGTCATTTAAGGTGCAGTAAACAATTTTTTTTATAGCACACAGAAATGTCCCAGCTTGACAGATGTAACAGGAATAGTTGTGCTGAGATATGGCAGCTGTCTCTGAGACTGCACCGGCCTCAGCAAATAAACACAACACTGTTCTTCAGCACAGTGGGGGTGTACTGAAATTACAGAGAAAATATGTATTCATGTGAGCATATTCACGCCTGATGTGTTGACAAAACACAACAAAACAAATGAACTATGTGCTGTGTCTTTTTTATCACGTTTTATATGATGTTAATAACTCTGACAGAAATTAAAATTAACAATAAAATGTTGAGTTCAGCTGTTATGCCTATTTTTTCTCTTTTAAATGTGCTTATTTATTTATTTATTTATTTATTTATTTATTTATTTATTTATTTATTTATTTATAAATTCATTCATTTATTTATTCGTTTTATGCAAGGTATCAATTTAGTAACTGTTTGATTATGTTATTTATTTATTTATTTATTTATAAATTCATTCATTTATTTATTCGTTTTATGCAAGGTATCAATTTAGTAACTGTTTGATTATGTTATTTATTTATTTATTTATTTTATGCAAACTTATCCTCAGTATAATAACGGTATATTTCTGTTATTTATTTACGTATTTGTTTATTTTTGTATTTATGTTTTTTATGATTTATTGTATTCATTCATTTATTATTATAAATTTGTATTTATTTTCTGGAAAAATTATCCTCTATATAATAACAGATTAATTCTGTAATTATATTTTTTTATTATTTTTTATTTTATGCAAACATATCCACATTATAACTGTTTAATTGTGTTATTTATTTATTTATTTATTTATTTATTTATTTATTTATTTATTTATTTATTTATTTATTTATTTATTTATTTATTTATTTATTTAATGCAAACTTATCCTCAGTATAATAATGGTTTAATCCTGTTATTTTATTTTATGCAAAATGATCCTCAATATAAAACTGTTTAATTTATTTTTTTATTTTGTTTATGTATTTATTTATTTTTTATTTACTTTTGTATTTACTGTATTTCATTCAATCATTTATTTTATGCAAAAGTACTCTCAATATAATAACTGATTAACTCTGTCAATTAAAGTTTTTATTTTTTTATGCAAAACTGTCCACAATATAATAACTATTTATGTATTTAATTAAATTTTATGCTAACTTATTCTCAGTGTAATAACTGTTTATGTCATTTATTTATTTATTTATTTATTTATTTAATGCAAACTAATTCTCAGTGTAATAACTGTTTAATCCTGTTAATTATTTATTTATTGCAAACTTATCCACATTACAAAAACTGTTTAATGCCATTTTTTTTGTATTTACATATTTTATTTATTCATTCATTTATTTTATGTAAAATTATCCTAAATATAATAACTGATTAATTATATTATTTATGTCATTTTTTATTTTTTGCAACATTATTCCACAATATAATAACTGTTTGTTTATCATTTATTTATCTGTTTATTTCTTTACTTATTCATTTGTTTGTTTGTGTATTTATTTTTTGTATTTATGCATTTCATTCATCATTCAGTTTATTTTATTCAAAATTTTCTTTAATATAACTAGAAAATGTATGTAAAATGTACATAATATCACTGACAAATTATGGTATAGTTTTATTTTATTTTATTTATTTTATGCAAAATTATCCCCAATATCAATAACTGTTATTTATTTATTGATTGATTTGTTTATATGTTTGTTTGTTTGTTTGTTTAATATATACTTGTGTGAGCCATATTTTGTAATAAAAAAACAATTATTGCATGCAGTTCAGTATTGGGGGCGACGCGATGGCGCAGTAGGTAGTGCTGTCGCCTCAAAGCAAGATGGTCACTGGTTCGAGCCTCAGTTGGGTGGGTCAGTTGACGTTTCTGTGTGGAGTTTGCATGTTCTCCTCGTGTTGGCGTGGGTTTTCTCAGAGTGCTCCGGTTTCCCCCACAGTCCACAGACATTCAGTATACTGTAGTTGAATTGGGTAGGCTAAATTGTCCATAGTGTATGAGTGTGAATGAGTGTGTATGGATGTTTTCCAGGGTGGGTTGCAGCTGGAAGGGCACCCACTGTGTAGGGCATGTGCTGGATGGGTTGGCGGTTCGTTCTGCTGTGGCAACCCCAGATTAATAAAGGGACTAAGCCGACAAGAAAATGAATAAATAAATGAATGAATGAGTTTAGTATTGTGGAGATGTGAGTTTATCTAATTTAAGCCAAACAACCAGTTAGCAAAACAACCAGCATTTATTACCTTTAACTGCTGTGACAAATTATACAAGGCTAACAGCTACATCTACAGCACTCTATTGCATCCCATAATTAGGATCTACAGTTTAAATGAATAGTAACAAGTTGAATATTGCATTAAGGCAGCCGCTGACACACCACGTCTATTTATACCAGCTGTTAAGCCCAAAAACATCTTCACTTCTTACATTTGTATGCTGTTTTTGCTCTGTCCAAGACATCAGCATAACATCCGCAAAAAATAAAAATACAAGCACAAAAGGAGTCAGCAGCCCTGGCTTCACCCATGTTTACACTGTTTGCCGAATCACAGTTATGTATGTAATAAGTAATTCAACATGCTTCATGATAACATGTGTTCTCGATAAGCTAACACACAGTGCAGTCTCAAGACAGCGTCAGCATGACTAAATGTTGATGGTAGCTGATAGTAAAATATGTCTTGCTCTAGGCTAGGTATTTCATTCATGTATTTTATTCCCTGATGCTGATACTGGACAACACAATAGATAGTTCCTAGACTGCTGGAAAGGCAAAATAAGAATAGGATAGTTACAGCATTAATAGTACACAATAAAATACATGTATAATATGAACAGTAATGATTTTTAAATTGTATTAATATTGATTTCCATTGATTTATGTGCTGGTTTGTTATAGCTGTATTTATTTGGTTTAAATGTAGATTTATAGTTTTATAACAAAGTATGATTTTAATTTGGTGTTATTTAATATTTTAGATATTTTACTGTAATTTATTTGTCTGTTTATTTCATTTAATACTTTATTTTTATTTGATTTAAACTAAACATTAAAATGTTTTAAATATTTATTAATTGATTGCATCTATCATACATTATATTCTTTCATCCATTCATATTCTATCTATCTATCTATCTATCTATCTATCTATCTATCTATCTATCTATCTATCTATCTATCTATCTATCTATCTATCTATAATTAATACTATCCATCGAACTGTCCATCCATCCATCCATCATACATCCTATCTATCAATATAGTCTAGCCTTCCATCCATCCATCCATCCATCCATCCATCCAATATCATATCCATCCATCATATTTCCTATCCATCAATCTATCCTTTATTTTATCCATCCATCCATCCATCCATCCATCCATCCAATATATCTATCTATCATATATCCTATCTATCAAATATTCTATCCACCCATCCATCATATCTATCAATCTATCATATATTCCATCCATATTATATTCTATCCATCCATCCATCTAATATCATATCCATCCATATTTCCTATCCATCAATCTATCCTTTATTTTATCCATCCATCCATCCATCCATCCAATATATCTATCTATCATATATCCTATCTATCAAATATTCTATCCATCCATCCATCATATCTATCAATCTATCATATATTCCATCCATATTATATTCTATCCATCCATCCATTTAATATCATATCCATCCATATTTCCTATCCATCAATCTATCACATATTCTATCCATCCATCCATCTCTCTGTCATATAGTCTCTCTGTCTGTCCATACTTATAACATCATATCCATTCATCTATTTTATATCCTATCAATCAAATCTATCATATATTCTATCCCTTCCGTTCATCTAATATCATATCCATCCGTCTCCTACCCATCAATCTATCATATATTCTATCTATTCATCCATCCAATATCATATCAATTCATTTATCATATATCCTATCCATAAAATGTATCATATAATCAATCCATCTATCCATCATATAGTCCGTCCGTTCGTTCCTCCCTCCCTCCCTCCCTCCCTCCCTCTCTCCATCCATCCATCCATCCATCTATCTATCTATCTATCTATCTATCCAATATTGTAACTATCCATCCATCCATCTATCATATTTTCTTTCATTCATTCATTTTCCTTCAGATTAGTCCCTTTATTCATCCGGGGTCGCCACAGCGGAATGAACCACCAACTTATCCAGCACATGTTTACACAGCGGATGCCCTTCCAGCCACAACCCAGTACTGGGAACATCCATCTAATATTCTATCTATCATTTATTGTATCTATTTTTTAACATATATTCCATCCATCCATCAAAACTAAACAATGCATTATTTATAATCACATTCATGCAATTGTTTTTGTTTAAGTTACACTTATTGATACATCTACATTTGATACATCACACATTTGATACATTTATTAATTTATGTATTTAATCAAACCTTTATTTGTTTAATTTTTAATAACTGTAATTAATGCAGTGATATTAGCTTGCTTTAAGTAAAAAAAAAAAAGCCTTCACCATCATCTTCCTAACCTTAACTATCCTGCGGCGTGAGAAACTTTCTCCAGTTCAGCAGTTAGTTAGCTGTTCTGACACAGCTGTCAGTGCAGACCTGTGAAACCTGTCAAGTCAAATTCTGTCAGGAAACTGACCACTAATAGCCAGAATAAGTTGTCACTGACGTTTTAAGCTTGGCTTTTTATTACTTACTTCCTAGTGCCCACAACGGTCTTAAGTGCTCCCAGACAATAGGGGGAAAAATAGGATTTGTGTGAGCTTTCATACTTTAATAAACTGAATATATTTTCCAGACGTGCGGCTATTACTCAGCTATTACATTAGGCATTCAATAAATTACCACAAGATATTGGGAGGAAGCAGGAGTGAGCGATAAAAGTGGTGTGAATGAATTATGATTAGGTTAAGGGCACTGCAGGTGAATGAAGGAAAGAAAATAATTAATAGTTATCATCACACATTAGGAGTTCATTGATTACATTAAGAATTGCAAACATTTTTTTCTATTACAAGTTTTCCAAAAATATATAATCATGCAAATTATATTTAATTATGCAAATGAGGCATTCTTCAATAACTATATGCTAATTTGCATACGTTTCTAGCACAAAAATGTGAACAATGAAATAAGTCAGGTTCAAGATTCCTGCTTCTACTCTGTTTCTTTCTTTCTTTCTTTTAGTACATTGATCAGTCAGAAAATAAATAAAAACATTTGACAAATAAATGTTGTATATTTTAAGGCAATTGATTTTAATTTGATCATATCCCTCTGCAAATACCTTCAGAATGTGGATATGAATAAAACTAAATTTTGATATACGTAAATGCACCTGAAATGTTGATTTATGGCGTTTTATGCAGCAAAAAAATATATAATTTTGAGAAAAAAAATGGCTTTTAAAATATTTGATATATTTAATTCAAGTCTACAGACATTGATTAATAAAATGTAACATCTACAACAATACACTTTTAAAATATTTAAATTACATTTTTTTTACATAGGGATTTGTATATACAAAATTGGCCAGATTATTTGCAACGTTTTATAATAAATAAATAACAGTTATATTGGGGTAAATTTGGATAAAACAAATACAAACTATATAATAATCAGAAATTATATAGAGGATAATAATAATAATAATAATAATAATAAGGCCTCTTACCACTGCATCTCAATTAAATTCTGATCAGGACTTTGACTAGGCCATTCCAAAGTCTTCATTTTATTTTTCTTCAACTATTCAGAAGTTGATTTGAAAAGAGAACCAATCTAAATCCCCCCCAAAATTTGTCTTTAATATAATAATAATAATAATAATAATAATAATAATAATAATAATAATAATAATAATATAGCTGAGAGCAGCCAGAAAGGCCGAACAGTGCTGAGCCAGAATGAGCAAAGCAGTCCAGAGGCAGAATAAGAAAAGCAGTCCAGAGGCCAAACGCAATAAGGTTAGTAGCAGCATCAGACCAAGTGAAACATTGAGATTTTGAATTCATTTTAAGTATGATTCACTTACATTATTAGAAAATCATGAAAGCAATTAACATGAATGACTTATTGGTTTAGAACTTTTATCCAATAGGTGGTATTAATGGGAGTTGAAAAAGGTGACAATGACGCACCTAAAGTTTGCAATAATAATTTAAATATTTTGAATATTTTTTCATGTTTAAATGTAACATTTTAGAAAACTCCAAATTACAAAAATAAAAAAAAATTCTAAACAGTACAGTACTAAGTCAACAGGAAAAGTATGGCGAAAAATATGAGTTAATTTTCCTCTCTTTACCTGCAGAGTGTTGTCTTGAAGGCTGCTCTGAGCGTAAGTATGTGTGTGTATGTGTGCGTGTGTGTGATATTCATGGATGTTGGAGGATAGAGGACGGCTGTGGTTGAGCTCAGGCTGAGGGTAATGAAGCGTCAGGAGCACCTGCGGCCCGTTGTGGATGGAGCAGCTGAGAACTGCTGGCCCTCATAGAGAGACGAGCAGAGATCAGCGCCCGACCCAAAGCTTTCCGGTCGGGCCAAACTCACGGTCCAGCCCGCTTGCCAAAATGAGCTCAAGCGGCCACCAGACTCTTCCAGCTCCAGCTTCATTCGATTTGCCGATATTGGGATCTGACAGCGAGCTTCTGGATACTGTACACAGGGCTAAAAGCTGCCAGATGATGTGGGTCATGTCCTGTATGGCTGATTCTGCATGTATGTGGAAGCACAGGTGGAAACGCATGTGGCAGTTCACTGATGTTACAGATGCTGCTGTCAGGCTGAATATTAAGACCAGGCATTAGGCAAGTACTTTACCAGAAAGAGAGGTTAGATGGTTTAAAGAAATTAAAAAGTAATCTTTACATAATATGAATTCAAGTATAAACTTTACATTTTTTATGTAATTGTTCTTAAAAAAATATAATTTGTACACAATATACATGTATTTTACATGAGTTTTTTTAGATCTTAAAAAATAAAAATTTTCACATGGTTATATATTTTAAATAAAAGTACAGACAAAGAAAAAAATGTATATAAAACTAATGCAATGACTGCAATTAAGCATTTTCGATAACTTGCAATAAGTGTGTAACATTGTGAAGGAATTTTGGCCCACTCATCTTTGAAGAATTGTTGTAATTTAGCCACAATGGAAGGTTTTCGAGACCTTTTTAAGGTCTTACCACCGCATCTCAGTCAGATTCAGATCAGGACTTTGACTAGGCCATTCCAAAGTCATCAATTTGTTTTTCTTAAGCCATTCAAAAGCAGATTTTCATATGTGCTTTGGATCATTGTCCTGCTGCAATTTTGGAACGCTGCCATGCAAAGCAATTTTGTCCAGTCTTATTGTTATGGTAGAGTCATGAACACTCACCTTAACTGAGACAAGTGAGGCCAGCAGTTTTGCAGAGGATGTTGTTGTGGGGTCTTTTGTGGCTTATTGGGTGAGTTGTTGCTGCACTCTTGGGGTAAATTTGGTCGGTCACTGCTGGGAAGGTTCTCTAGTGTTCCATCTTTGTGCCATATGAAGTCACTGTGGTTCACTGCAGTCCCAAAGAAAGGCAGGGCTCAACAATAAGGACTACCCGATGGCCCAGGGCCAGCTTGAGAGAGTAGACTGGATCATTACTGGCCTGATCGGGACAGTGCTGCCTTGTCACTAAAGTTTCATTTGCCTGCAACTATTTGTCAATTGCGTGCATTTTAGGTTTGTGCTTTTAAGTCTTTAAATGCGACCTTCTTTGTGATGTCGTAAAAACCACATTGCTTTTTAGTTACTCTTATATGATTTGATGTTTTAAGCATGCTATTTTTTTCCGTAATCTAGTAACAACCAGTACAGTGAAGTGACAGCAACATGGAGGCAACATCAAATTATAAGGGTAAAAGAAAATGTCTGTTTCTAACGTCTTGGAAGCAGACATTTACATGGGTACAACACGACGAAAAAATTGAAGTGATGTTGTGCACAATTTGCCATCAGTATGAGAAGTCGACCACCTTTTGTTAAATAATTTCGAACTGCAATAAAGTACCTGCACATTTTCCATACTGCTGTTTTTGTTTGTATAACACTTTTAATTCAGCTTATTATACACTTATTAACATTTTTAAAATACTTCAATTCCAGATTCACATTATTTTTGACACATTATTTAAAATATGTGGCTAAAAATAGCTATTAACTTCTCTCTTTTTTTGGTGGGGTCAGTGAAAATTGTGCCAGGGCAAGTAAAATCTGAATCACTGGCCCGATTGGACCAGTGGAAAAAATCCTTAGTGTTGAACCCTGAAAAGGCTTTATAACTGTCACAATCACCAGCGATCTAATCCTGGCAGATCACTGGTAAACATGCAGATCACTATAAGGTCCACAAATCTGTCGGTATATAGACTACAAGTTCCAGTCATGCACCACACATACTCACACCGGTTCCTGATCCTGACTGATAACAAACACACAGCTGAAGGATCGTGAAAGACTGATTACTAGGACTTTAAATACAGCACACACACACACACACAGACACGTGCAAAACGAGTCTTGTTATACTGAATTGTGAACATTACAATGCGTTTTCCTTGCCTTGCCGGTTTTGCCCCTTGCCTTGTTTGTTTGTTTATGTTGTATGCTGACTGTCTTTTAATCATCCGCCTGTTATATGACAATGACACCGGAATTGCCAGTATACATCTGTTTGCTCCTGGGTTGACTGTTGCCTGCCTGACCATTCTGTTTAATAAACCTGCGTTTGGATCTGCATTCCTTTCGTCAGCGTCCCTTTCACTTTCCAATAACATTGCGGATTGGTAAATCTAAATTATTCTCTTTCTCATTTGTTTTGAATTCCTTTGGATCTTGGGATGAGGTCTAGTTTTTAAGGATCTTTTGGTCTACATCACTTTGTCGGAATATTAATCTGCCATGTAGACAAAATTTTTTAAAAACAAAACAATTATTAAAAAAAAACATTTATCTTTTTATATGTTTATTTATTAAAAAAATACAAATGCAAAACAAAAAAAAAACTCAAAAGAACGAAGAAAAAATATATAATTTGCACACGTCCCTTAAATATGTTTTCTTAGTAGGCTATATGCACAGCTAATGTTGTTCAGCCAATGATACATTTCTGGTGAACGCTTAATACGACTATTTTCAATTTCATAAAGTTCCTTTTACAGTATCAAAGTTGTAATATAATTCAAATACATTCAGTTAAATAGACTTAAGCATTTATTTAGTTGTTCAAGCGTGAAACAAGATGAAAGACCGTATAACCTCTAGCACCATCAGTATCAGCAGGCTAGCGCAGAAACTCCATTGAAAATACTAGGGTAAAATAAATTGTCATATTTTAAAGACATGGTTGGGGAAAATGTAATTTAATGCAGTGATTCTTGTCCGGTCTGAGACCCACTGTATATCTCATATCTATCAGGCAGTGAGGATCACTGATTTTTTAAGAAATCAGACCTTAAACTGTCACATGTCTGGTGTGTCTGTATTGTGTTTTCCCATGTGCCGTGCTCCATGTGCTTTAAGCTTCCAACAATCCTTTGTTCTGTTTTCCCGCCATGTGTTGGTGTTAAGCATTTCCACCTGCGTCTCACCCCTGTTTGTGATTTGTGTAATCATGTCCTGTGTATTCGTAATCCTGTGTTTTGTTTAGTCCAGAGTTGTCCAAAGTTGGTCCTGGAGGGCCAGTGTCCTGGAGAGTTTATCTCCAACCCAAATCAAACACATCTGAACCAGCTAATCAAGCTACTAGATATACTAGAAACTTCCTGGGAGGTGTGTTGAAGCAAGTTGGAGCTAAACTCAGCAGGACACCAGCCCTCCAGGACCGTGTTTAGACACCCCTGGTTTAGTCCTTCATCCAGTATTGAATTGTCATGAAGTGTCAACAACATTTGCAATTCCTGCATGTTGATGAGTGTTTTGTAAAAAAATATGTGTTCTTTTGATTACTCCTGCGATCCTGTGCATTTGTGAGTGAGCTGACATGACAATTTTATAATGGAATCCTCACCAGAAGTGCTGTGGCTGGCTGGCTAAAATTAGAAGTCTATGTGCATATACCCCATTGTACACAATTTACCACAGGGATACTGATATCAACTGTCCACTTCCAACAAACACTTGAATAAAAAAAAAAAATGCCATTTTCATCCAATGTTTGCCTGTGGCACAGTTTGACTATGGTAATTCTCCAGTCTGTTGTCTCAGTTGAACGCCAAACTGACTGAGGCTGTTTACACACCCAAATAAGGTCAACAGAGAGCCAAGACATTACACAAGTAGCCAAATAATTGCTTTTCAAACTGTGGCCCCAAGGTGAGAATAAAAAAAATTATTAAAATGTATCATCTACAAAATCATGTTCAATGACACAAAATTCAGTATCTGTGGAAAAAAAAAGATAACTAAATAAAAAATAGGTCGATTTGACATATTTGCCGCCAAAACACACTCACACTTTTGTGACTTCATTAAAGACTCCTCCAATAGTTCTGCAGTAAAGCAGATGCTGCGATCGGCCTCTGACTGACAGCCAAGACTCTCAGACAGCAGCAGATTGTTAGCACATTTAAATACAACACCTTTCAGCATTTTTACACGACAGCACAGCCGGCATTTCACTTAATGTTTTGTCAGTGTGATATATAGAGAACATCCCTGACAGAAGCAGAGTTAAGCTGACATTTGCTGTTCTGACTGAAGAATAGTTGAGGACTGAGACAGCCGACATGCAGCACACATTTACATTCTGAGCTTTTCTGTCGTTAACTGGCAAAAATAAAAATATAGACGCAAAGATTTTTGCTTTTTTTGTTGTTGCTCTAAACACAAGATATTCTGCATTAGCTTTATTAAATATTGACCTTGGTTCAATTCACGCTTCTACGATTCTGTGATGTTTACAACATTAAAGGGCACCTATTTTACAAGATGTAAGATAAGCCTTTGGTGTCTCCAGAATGTGTCTGAAAAGGTTCAGCTCAAAATACCCATCAGATTATTTATTATACCTTTCAAAATTTGCCCATTTTGGTGTCTGAATATATTGTAGCTGTTTTGTAGCCTGTGGCTTTAAATGAAAATGAGATACTTCTCCCTGCCCACCGTTCCCACGTCGTGTTTGCTTCTAATCATGCGTTACGTCAGATAAACAGCAGTCAGTGACAGAAACAGATTTGGATGAAGCTGAAATACATCTCATGAGTTTATTTAGTGTTTTTGTGGTGGAGTTTATTCAAGCCGTTCTGAAATGATGAGTCTCACACAAATGCCATTTGCAGAACACATACACATATTAGTGTTTACTGACACCATGCAGCCGTGATTATAGCGGTTTACTGTCTTTATTATGAACATGCTCTGTTTTAAAAACGTTTTATAAAACTTATAAAAATCACGGAGAGTTGTACCAAATATTTGATGCCAGTTTATTTGCAAAAAAAAAGTTCTGTGGACATGTGTATACATGATATTATAGAAATGTGGCATCTGTCAATCAATTCGGTGGGTAGGGAAAACCGCACTCCTACGTCACGCTGCGGTGGGCCTCAAAATTACTAGGATTTGGATCCTATTTTAATGTCAGGAATTTTTAAAAAAGAGACTTATTGTGTTTCTATCACTCCGATATGACTGTGGACATTCTATACCTACACACAGTTCTGTCCAAACAGCTTACAAAAGTTGATTTTCATCTTTAAATGAAACTATATTGTAGGGATAATAGTTTGCTGGGCAGTTTTCATAACCGAGTTTCATATGGTGCAAAAAGCCAGTGAAAAATACCAGTATATATATTAATTCCATCTGTGAAATCCTCTATGTAAAGCTAGAGTAAACATCTATGCTTCATGAACAATGCACAAGTTTTATTGTTTGGCTTTAATTGAAAAACTCACCGGCAGAAGCTCACAGTAAAAGCAAAAAAAAAAAAAAAACAGAAACCTTAAAGGTCTCATGAAATTAAAATATAGTTTTTTTTTTTACTTTAAGTATCAGTATTGTTAGTTTTTAGGATATCTATAAGCTAGTGTGCTCCAATACTGATATAAACACGTAAAGCTTGTAG
This sequence comes from Danio aesculapii, assembly GCF_903798145.1. NCBI lineage: Eukaryota > Metazoa > Chordata > Actinopteri > Cypriniformes > Danionidae > Danio > Danio aesculapii. Next base: position 41,030,215 of record NC_079453.1, read on the forward strand.
TTTGATACTTCCGCCTAATTAATAATAATAATTCCGCCTGTATTACGCAATTATTAAATGAATATTCCCTGCTATCTCTAACACAACAAAGAGACAGTGCAGGAAAGGTTAACAGTGGAGTATGCATATATTAGTGGCATTATTGAAGTAAACACCACAATCAAACTATTAACTACATAAATGAAATGTTCATGAGTTAAAGTGAAACTGCCCAACTGCAGTTAAAGTCAGGCATCCTGCTGATATGATACAGAAGGGCACTTTTTTCTCAGACGGCTCACCGGTCAGGTATACTTCCACGCTAAACTATCAACGTGAAAGTCATCATAGCTTGCGCAGAATAGATCCAGCTCCCAACTCAATTTGAGAATAGGATAATGGCGATATTTTAGTTTTTAAATCGCACAATAAAGTCTTGCATTAATGCAGCACGTTAACGCTGATAACAGCCCACCACTAATATATATATATATATATATATATATATATATATATATATATATATATATATATATATATATATATATATATATAATATATATATATATATATATATATATATATATATAATAAAAACATATTAAAAATCAAGTCTCTGTGGTTCCTTGTGAAACACTTCTGAAGGTCTTCTAAAACAAAATGATTGGTCTGTATGTAATTGAACATTATTTACAATATTATTAGCTTCTCAGTGCAGACATGTAGTGACCACACACTTTTGGTCACTTGATGAATTGTGCATGAACTACCTTTTAATGAAAAAAAAAAATTTGAAAAAAATAAACTTGAAAAAAATATATAAATCAATTTCCATGTTTAAAAAAAGATTGCAGAGTGCATCGCTATTGTGGACACTAGCAGGTAAATCTCGGTGTCAATTTCTGGCACATTCAGTATGTCCTAATAAAGACTGTAGATGTGATTTCATCGACACTGACATTTGCGTGTGGCTATTGTGCATGTATGTGTGTGTACAGTGTTGTGCTCCACCATCTGCAGTCTCTGCAGGGAATGAAGTGTGGAAGAGTTCAGCCAAGAGTCCACAAGAAACACGTGAATCATTAACAACCTCTTAACCAGCAGAGACTTCTGGGAAGGTGCCAGTGACTTCTGTAGTGGTTCATTTGCTGTCCTGTCTGCTCTCCCTGTGCTCATTGTCGATGTCTGTCCGCTGTATTGTGTTTTCCATTATTTTTATGGCTTCTTTGCCTTTGTTAAATAGGACAGAGGAGGAGAGAGGACTGAGAAATGACCCCAAAGCAGATTTAAATCCACTAGTGTTCTAGGAAGCAATCACACTGTGTTCACACTGAGGCCATGTCCACACTAATATGTTTTCTTTTTGAAAACAGTCCAAAGTGGATCAATTTGAAAACACCATTTTTGTGGTGCAATGAGGACTGTGAAAATGGAGACTTTCCAAAATGACGACGTATTATATTCATGTGATGCAGTCATGTTACCAACCCAGCTAACAAGAATACAGAACGTTTAATGCGAGCTATGGTTCAGTGGCAGAAACAGATGACATTTACAACATTTTGCCGCAACATTTCAAAGAGTTGGAAAGTAAATGAACACCAAGCAGATATGATGCTGGTAAAAGCTTCTTACATCTGTGTGCATGTGCAGTATTGAATGAAGGAATTATCAGTCATTTTAGTGTGGATGACAGAAAGAATTGAAAACAATTGCGTGCTCATGGAGTGTTTTTAGACGAATTTATCCTAATCAGTGCAGATATAACCTGAAAATTTAAAGATTAAAAGCACGCTTTAACTACTTAAATGATGCATTTATTTATTTAGTGTGGGGTGTTGGACACTTCATACACTCAGATATTACAGGATTATTACAGGATCTTTCAGACTCAAGTAGAGGAAGAGGCAGGATTTTTTAAACTTCTATACTGGAAGGGGTGGGGCTTTCAGGCTGAAATAGTGGAAGTGGCAAGGTTTCAGACAACAATTATGGAAGACGCAAGACTTTCACACTCCAAAAGTGGAAAACGAAAGGCTTTCGTGACAGAGGTGGGGCTTTCAGGCTCAAATAGTGAAAGAGGCGGGGCTTTCAGGCTCAAATAGTGGAAGAGGCAGGGCTTTCAGGCTCAAATAGTGAAAGAGGCGGGGCTTTCAGGCTCAAATAGTGGAAGAGGTAGAGCTTTCAGACTCAAATATGGAAGAGGTGAAGCATTCAGACTCAAACAGAGGAAGATGTGGGGCTTTCAGATTCAAATATTGGAAGAGGTGAAGCATTCAGACTCAAATAGAGGAAGAGGTAGAGCTTTCAGACTCAAATAGTGGAAGAGATGGAGCTTACAGACTCAGATAGTGGAAGAAGCGATGCTTTCAGACTCAAAGTGGAAGAGCTAGGGCTTTCAGACTCAAATATGGAGGAAGCGAGGCTTTCAGACTTAAATAGAGGAAGAGGTGGGGCTTTCAGATTAAAATAGTGGTAGAGGTAGAGCTGTCAGACTCAAATATAGAAGAGGCGAGGCTTTCAGACTTAAATACAGGAAGAGGTGGGGCTTTCAGATTCAATAAGTGGTAGAGGTAGAGCTTTCAGACTCAAATAGTGGAAGAGGTGGCGCTTTCAGACAAATAGTTGAAGAGGCGGAGCTTACAGACTCAAATAGTGGAAGAGGCGGTGCTTTCAGAGTCAAATAGAGGAAGAGGTGGGGCTTTCAGATTCAAATAGTGGTAGAGGTAGAGCTTTCAGACTCAAATAGTGGAAGAGGTGAGGCTTTCAGACAAATAGTGGAAGAGGCAGAGCTTACAGACTCAAATAGTGGAAGAGGCAGTGCTTTCAGACTCAAATAGAGGAAGAGGTGGGGCTTTCAGACTCAAAAAGTGGAAGAGGCAGGGCTTTCAGACTCAAATAGTGGAAGAGTTGAGGCTTTCAGACAAATAGTGGAAGAGGCGGAGCTTACAGACTCAAATAGTGGAAGAGGCGGTGCTTTCAGACTCAAATAGAGGAAGAGGTGGGGCTTTCAGACTCAAAAAGTGGAAGAGGCAGGGCTTTCAGACTTAAATATGGAGGAGGCGGTGCTTTCAGACTCAAATAGAGGAAGAGGTGGGGTTTTCAGACTCAAAAAGTGGAAGAGGCAGGGCTTTCGTACTCAAATAAGGAGGAGGCGAGGCTTTCTGACTCAAATAGAAGAAGAGGTGGGGCTTTCAGATTCAAATAGTGGTAGAGGTAAAGCTTTCAGATTTAAATATGGAAGAGGCAAGGCTTTCAGACTCAAATAGAGGAAGAGGTTGGAGAGGTGGAGCTTCCTGGCTCCAACAGCAAAAGAGGAAGTGCTGTGCAATTAAACCTGCAATATTTGAGCATATTAAGTATCCCACACTTTTTTTTTTTTTTGGTAAATAAATGCATCATGTAGACAGTTAAAGTGCACTTTATTTGTTTATTTTTTATTTAATTTGCAGTGTGAACACAGTTTGATTACTTCCTGTAACACTAGTTAATTTAAAACTGTTTTGGGGTCATTTCTCAGTCCTTTCTCCTCCACTTGCCTATTTAACAAAGGCAAAGAAGCCATAAAAATAATGAAACACACAACACAGCTAACAGACTTGACAATGAGCACTGGGAGAGCAGACAGGACAGCAAATGAATGACTACATAAGTCTCTGCTGGTTAAGCTTCCAATAGGCTCCAACAGACTCAGATGGCAAAATATCATTATAAAGTGTACAATTGAGCACACAGTTTATACTGTAAGTACACAGTGTATGAATGTAAAGTGGATCATCTGTAAGCAACTTTGATTTAAAACACGTTTGTATTGTTATTGCACTGGTAACTGAGGAATAAATAATAAAGCATCTGTCCTCTTATGTATTAGCTCATTTGCATTCAAAGAGAAACACATGAAAACTGAGAATTTTCAAGTAGTCTCTTAAATGTAGTTTTTTAGCTGTATATCAGTAACAGTAGCACCAGCATTAATATCAGTAACATCTGGTTGAATTTTAAAGAAATTGTCTGATGCAATCATACAAAATAGCTTGCAGAGGAAAAATAATACAGAACTGAATATCAGAGACTTATGCTACTCTGACTACAGAATTTTTAGATAAATCACACAACTGAATGTAAAAAATTACATTTGGGATGGGCTGTGGATATTCCTGCGGGATTTGCACAACTCCAGTCAAACAGATGATGCAGACACTTAACAATAATTCAACCATGAGAGCAGCTTTGACAGAAAGAGTCCTATTTGAGCCAAACGACTGCGACGGAGAACATTTGTCAAGACAACATCGCAAATGAACAAGAGGGCTCCCAGGTTAAATCAACGACGTAAACAGAAGCGAATCACATCTCTTTTGAAATGAGCTGTTAACGCAGAAACAATGGACAAGACGGGCTCGTCTCTCGGAGAACACATTACGCCTTAATGAGACTGAAGGAATTTTTTTGCGCTGGCACAGTGACTTTGGCACCGGCTTACGCTGATTAACAATTTACACGTTTCTGGATTGAGCTGGCTTTTCTGCATTGGAGACGATGAGATTGTTGAGCTGGGAAGAGTGGAGTATTGCTGGAATTCATCTGACCTTGGATTCAATCAGGCAGAACTAGTGGAGCCAGTCAGAAATAAACAAAGCCAAATGCCAGAGTATTCAGCAACTAATTAGAGCAGAGAGCGAAGGGGGGATCACATTCACTGATACACCACCTGGGTGCAGTGTTCACAAAACACCAATAACACACTCTCCAGAGTCAAGAGTCAGACCTACACAGGAGACCTGCGGCACTCAGTACACTTTTCATACTTTTTCTGGAGGAATTATTATATATTTGTAAGTGAATGTTTTGTTGAACATGTGTTGAGCTTTTGGATTAAATGTAGAACCTGACATTACACTTAATTTGCACTACTGTTTAGTTTTTATAATAAATAAAATAAAATACAATAAAATAAACAATCACTAATCTGAAAAAAAAAATAATCACACAATAAAATTTATACAAATAAATTCAGCAATGACGCACTAAAATGATTAGAATTCATAATATAGATGTTTGCGTTGCTATAAAATAAATACACATAAATAAAATAAATATAAATATATTTAATATAAATAAATATTGTAAAAAAAATCACCTTTACTAAATAGTTGACTTACAATGTTGAAGGTAAATCAATTGAAATCTAAAAGGAAAAAATAACAAATGAATAAAAAATACATTAATTTACTAAAATATTTAAACAATGTTAAAAAAAAAAAATTAAGTAATTTACATTTATTCAAGTTAACTAAAACAAAATACAGCTTGTTTCCAAGAAAACTTTTCATTTTAATTTTCCTATGTAAAACTAAATTAACTAACAATCTTTAGTTACTCTTCAATTCAAGTCAAATTTAATAAACAAACAAAAACAAACTAAATGAAAAACAGCCACATTACTAAACTGAAAAAACAAAACAAAACTGAATATATACAGTTGAAGTCAGAATAATTAGCCCCCTGAATTATTAGCCCCCCTGTTTATTTTTTTCCCCAATTACTGTTTAACAGAGAGATTTTTTTCAACACATTTCTAAACATAATAGTTTTAATAACTCATTTCTAATAACTGATTTATTTTATCTTTGCCATGATGACAGTAAATAATATTTT
>NC_079453.1:41040851-41048351 GCF_903798145.1 Danio aesculapii
GATTGTTACGCCAGAATGAGAGTATAGTTTCTAGCCATATCGGCTTAGAAAGTATCAACTTTTCATTTTTTGTCAACCTTTTTACACAATCTAACTACAGAAAGTGGCTTTAAAAAGTGGGTTTTTTTAGCGAGATGCTAAGCTAATAAGCTTATAAGCTAAGCTAAAAGTGCTCCACTCAGACCTGGAGATCCTCTGAATCGATTGGAATCAAATGTTTAACTGTATAGGAGTTTTAATATTTATTTATTTATTTATTTATTTATTTATTTATTTATTTAAAGTGTTGTGTTCCTTTGTAGATTTGTATAAGACTTGATTGAAGCCGTTTTTAAAACTCAGATGTATTTAGTTCTGTAAGAAGACATTAGACTCTGACACGGATGCTCTCCTGGGTCTCTTAAGTAAGTGTGTGTGTTTGGCTTTGCCGATGGAAAGCTATTACACACTCATTAGTTCTTCTTCAGTGGTTTGGGAATGACACACAGCTGACCCGCTTCACCTCCAAACACACACCCCTGCTGAAGACGGATCCATTCCCTTTTTTATATGCAAACCATTTTCTTATTTTGTCTCTCATAGTGATGTGAAAGAAATTTAAATAGCTCTGAAATTAAAGGAATAAACTCAAAAAATGAAATAAAAACTCAATTTCAATTTTTGTTAATATATTTAGCACCAACTCAAATTACAACTGAGTTAGTCCAATGCTATTTCATCAAATACAGTTCAAATAAAAAAAAAATACAAATTAGCTTTAATTGAATAATTTGATGTGAATATTTTTGTTGATGTTTGCTGAATGGATTTAATCCTATAATATACTATTAGTAGGAATTCTAATTATGTTAAACCTATATAAAAACACAAGACAAAGCTTGGTTTAAATTTTTAATAATTTTTTTTTTTCCCAAAAACTGTAATGACTAAAACTAGGGACTAAAAAATGAAATCTCATCATGTTGGTTATAGCTGTCACAATATAACAGCGTTGGTGAAAATCTTAAATGTTTTAAATGATATTCATGCAGTTGTAGACTTGTCCGACCTTGAAATGAAACCTAGAGTAGGCATGGGCTGGTATAAGATTCTGACGGTATGATAACCTTAGATAAAAATATCACGGTTTCACAATATTGCAATCACTGCTCTAAATTAAGTTCTTTTAAATGTTCTTTTCAAACTTTTTTCCCATAGAACACAATATATATATATATATATATATATGTGTATATATATATATATATATATATATATATATATATATATATATATATATATATATATATATAGTATTAGTAAACATTTTCAATATTTTGGAACAGTAAACCTTATAGGCTAAATAATTAAAGAAATCATCATCTTCACTAGTCTGAATGAACCGCCATTCTATCCAGCATTTGTTATACGCAGCAGATGCCCTTCCAGCTCAACATCCATACACTCCTATTCACACACATCCACTACAGTCAATTTAAGAATACCCAATTCACTTAAAGTACATGTCTTTGGACTTGTGGGGGAAACCCACGCGAACACGGGGAGAACATGCAAACTCCACACAGAAATGCCAACTGACCCAGCCAGACTCGAACCAGCGACCTTCCTGCTGTGAGGCAATCGTTCTACCCACTGCGCCACAGCGTGGCCCTTTCATCAGTCTATAAAAATACATAAAAAACCACAAAAGCCACAACCCACCACCGGGAAACATCCATACTCATTCACACATACACTAGGGATAATTTAGCCTATCCAATTCACCTGTACCACTTGTCTTTGGACTTGTGGGGGAAACCGGAGCACCTGGAGGAAACCCACGCAAACACAGGGAGAACATGCAAACTCCACACAGAAACGCCAACTGACCCAGCCGAGGTTCGAACCAGCGACCTTCTTGCTGTGAGGTAAATGTTATTCTGAATTATACCAAACAAAAAACGTTCATTCCACTACACTTAGCTCAGATTTTGAATAAAACAGTTTTCTTGAAATCCCATTTTTAGTTAAACATTTCTTGGTGATTAAATTAAATTGTGGTGATTTATTTTACGTAACTTTTATATTAAACTTTTAAAGTAATTAAAGTTAAATTAGTTCGCATTTTTTGCACAGTAAGTGTTCTCCATTCAATTGCAAATCTTTAAGCTTAAGACATTTAAAAATCAATTTCTAAAATGTTTTTCCACTAAAAAGTTCTCTCGGTTCTGTGAAAATTACTTACAATGACATGCTCGTGACACTTAATTCGGCTCTTTAAAGGGCACCTATTCTACCCCTTTTTCAAGATCTAAGATAAGTCCTTTGTGTCTCCAGAATGTGTCTGTAAAGTTTCAGTTCAAAACACCCATCAGTCTATTAATTAGACCTTTCAGAAGTTTGTAATTTTCAGCTCTGAACACATTGTAGCAGGTTTTGTTGCCTGTGCCTTTAATGCTTGATGCCCGCCCTCCGTTTCCAAGTGCCTGTCAGAGTGTGCCTCAATCGTCAGATAAACAGCACAGTGACAGACATGGAGGAAGCAGCACTCACGTGAAGTTTGTGAGAAATACTACAGTAAGAACTTTCCCAATAATTATTAGATCTATTTGTTATAGAGTTAATTTAAGCCTTTCTGCCACAACGAGTCTCACACAATGTCGTTACAAAGTTCACTTTGCCCTTTTTTGCATGGCAAATGTGACAGGATACATGTGAATATACACTGCTGTAAGGATATCTGTTATGTTAATTTACAAAATAAACCTGATTTAACGTCCACAAACTGGGATTGAAGCGTCTTCTTTTATAATTGTACTGACATGCGACTGTGGTGATAAAAGACGTTTAAAATCGCATAATTCATTACAAACATGCACTGTTTTAAAAAGATTTTAAACTTGTAAAACTTATTCTTGATCACATTTGATGATGATTGATGATCACAGAGAGCTGAACAGATCTTTTAATCCTGGTTGCTTTGAGCACGTCCTGCCTTGTTGATATGATTATACGTGTTACTTCGGAGACGTGTTAATACGTGTCTGTCAATCAATTCGGTGGGCGGGGAAACCGCACTGCTACATCACATTGTGGTGGGCCTCAAAATGGGAGGAATTTGGATCCTATTTTAAAGGGGTGGTCCACTACGATACCATATTTTAAACTTGAGTTGATGTGTAATGTAGCTGTGTGTACATAAACAGCATCTCTGAATGTAAGACGCTCATTGTTCAATGCAAAGGGAGACCTGGTTTTTACAGAGTTAGCTTAGCAAAGCCTACAATGAATGAATTTTGGGGACTACAAAAAAATACTTCCGGGCCTGTGAGATCACAAACGTACTTTTACCGCGCACACACTGTGCAGCTAATAGGCGTGGCCAGAGTCGCTGTAATGTTACAGCAGAGGGTTTTTGTATTTGAGCTTCCAAAGGACACGACACAAAGACAGAAGTGCTTGCAGTTCAAAATTAATTATGTTCCAGAGAATTATAAAATACATAGCAAGCATGATTTGACAAAACACAGCTCCCAGAATCTCTCCCAGTTCAGTGCTAGATTCGGTTAAAATCTCCTCAAAGAAGGAGCAGCTCCAACAAGCAGAAGCTGTTAACTCTGAGGCCACAACCTGTAAGTTGTAGCAAAGATGTGAACAACAGGAAATGCTGTTTGGCACCGCTAACGATTTAGCTACAGATTCATATTTATCAGTCAAACTGCTGTAAACACACAAACACACATTTCACCAGCACGTGCGTGTCTCCCTATAGGCAGCTTTTTCTGTGTTATACCTCTCAGATAATGAACTCGCCAAAGATATGTGAAGGATTTATATTACTTACACATTTATATTCCGAATATATGTGAAAGACGCCATGTAATGCGTTGAGTTAAAAAAAAAATACAGGACAGCTCGCCTAACTCATGTAGCAGCAGAAAAATAAATCAAGGCTCACACAGGTCACATCCCACATCTTGTGCTTTATTCTTCTGTCAACAGTGTCACTGTATATTACAGAAAATAACTTAATCCGAGCATCAGAGAAAAATAAAAATAAACATCAGTCCCGCGCACATGTGCTTCTCATGTTACACGCGTCTACAGACAGTTCACACACACATACACACACACAACAGCTATCTCTCTAGAAGGAGCCGCACCCCATTTTCACTCTTTACAGACACTTGTCAGATGTTATTTTAGAGAGCGGGCATGAGGTTGGCTGACTGTTTACACAAAAAGCGCATGCTTGTACGGGCGTGACGTGGAGCCGATCCGTGAATCGCAGCACATTATGACACATGACCAATCAGAGTCACTTGAGGGCGGGCCTTTCAGAGGAACTAGGAAATATGACAGTTGTTTTCATGATGGCTGAGTAGCTGTATATAATCTAAGTAAGATTTATGAGAAAATAACGTCATTTCCTTCAAGTAAAACATAAGCACACATTGCTTTGCATCTTATCAACACAACCAAGCCTTAAAATTACATTCTAGACCACCTCTTTAATGTCAAGAAATTGAAAACAAAAAGAGACTTATTGTGTTTCTATCACTTCAATATGACTGTGGACACACTACCTACACACAGTTCTGTCCAAACAGCTCACAAAGGATGACTTTCATCATAGGTGCCCTTTAAATCACATTTTTAGTTATGTTTTTGGTGATTAAATTAGATTTTGGTGATTTTACGTAACTTTTATATTAAACTTTTATTGTAATTCAAGTTAAGTTAGGTTGAATTTTAGCACAGTTAAGTGTTCTCTATTCAATTGCAAGTCTTCAAACCAAAGACATTATGTTCACATAGAAAGGATCAATTCCTAAAATTGTTTTCCACTAAAAAGTTCTCTCCGTTCTGTGAAAGTTACTTGCAATGACACGCTTGTGACACTTAATCCAGCTCTTTAAAACTTTAAATATTCAAGTTAAAATCCCCCCAAAGAATGGCAGAGATTATTCTGCGAAAAAATGAATGTTCCACAATTCTTTATTATTTCTCAAATTTCAGTTGTTTTCCTTATCTTTTTTTGTGTTTCTCTGCCGCACAGTGCTATTTTTACCTTTAATTTAATGAACACACAATCAGCATTTATTAATATTCATGCACTCTCTCAGGGGTTATCTCTTCATAACCCCTCTGCAAAAGCGAGTGTAGATTCATGTTCCTGACAGATTCATCAAACATGGGCGGACACGCACACGGCTTCATGAATATGAGTGTTACTTAGCAACAGGTTGACTTCAGTGAAAGGAAGAGTGCAGTGTGGACGGGGGCGTCTCCGTTTCCAGCCCTAAATGAAATGATTTGGAGGCTCATCCTGAAGCCGGTGAGCAGCGGAGGTCGAGTTCATCTCCCTCGGCCGTGTCTGCAGCTCTCATGAGGCCGAGCAGGAGATGTTACATTGATTGAGTCTCAGCTTCCATTGCATTATTAAAGTTTGTGCGAGAGGAATGGGTGGCCTCAATTTTCACTCCGTATAAGTAGGGGTGCGATGATTTAAACTTTTACATTTTTGTAAAAATTGCTTGATGTTTTTTTCAGATTAGCAAAAACCACGATTCTAACTCATATTTCATACATGTTATTATTCACATAAATGATGTCTATTGGTGTCTGTTTTGATATAATGGTATTAATTGCAAAACACATTTCTATGAACAGTTATTCTGCATCATTAAAGGGTTTATTCACCCAAAAATGAAAATCTTGTTCTCCTGAGATCCAAATACATCATAATCTGTCAGTGTCTTTGTCATGATATCTTGACATACATAACTTGTCATAAACCTGTCATAAACAGGACTATTAATATTTTATCTACTGTAAAGTGGTACATAATAAATTTGTAAATAAGACATAATTGAATTTCATTAAATATCAATGACACTGTTTTAAAATTGTTATTATTATTATTGTTGTTGCTATTATTATTATTATTATGGTATTGTGGTATCGGCAGAAAAATTTTGATGGCACAACTATAAAATATTTTGGCACACAGAAGTGTTCTTGAAGCTTCACGTGATTATAATTGAGCCACTGAAGTCACGTGGATGGTATTGACAATGTTTTTGGTCCCTTTTCTAGGCTTCTAGACACGCCGGAACTATTGGTAACTATGGAGGATGAGAGAGCTCTCTGATTCCATCTAAAATAACTTAAGCCATGTCCACACGTATTTTACTATACGTTAGGAGTTTTTTCCACTTTCGTTCACCTTCATGTCGTTCCAATTACCTGGGATTTCATTCATCATTGGAACACAAATTAGCGCCCTGTCCTCATAAATATATTGTTTTCAAAACCACCTTTTTTTTAACTACTGTTTGTCCACACACACAAAAAAAACAGATTATCAAGTGACTGAAACTGAAACTTTCTGAAAACACCGGCCAGGGTGAAGGTTCTGCGTACAGTGTGGTCATGTGGACACTATAACTGGAGTTTTTCGCCTCATGACATCAGTGTGCATGCTGTTTTCTCCTTACTGATTGAAGAAAGACACGAAACGAATGTTGCAAATTTTAGAAGTTTGCAGCAATCATGTCGCATATTTTTCATTGCTTGACCCCTGCATGGTAATCTGCCTCTGTTTTCAAATTTGCATTGACTTGCATGCAAATGGGAAATATACTTAACTCCACGTTTGGTGTGAACTCAAAGTAAAAGTGTCATTATCTCTGCCTGTTGACGTGGCGTGCTGTAACGTCTAGGGGTCGTAGGTTAAACTCAAGTACTGCCCAGAGTAGATATGCTTTACCTCCAAAATGACTTTAACGAGTCTCAGCTTCAAAAAGTCTGAAATTACCATCAACCTGTAACAGTTTATATTCTTGGAAGGATAACAGACCATCCTACCTGGTCTTTAAAGGTTTCCATATCCCAAGGTTTCCATATCCTGGACCAGGCCGTATCCTGAGAAGCTACTGTGGTGGTCATGGAGGAGTGGAGAACATGAGACTGATTCCTGTGACGCTCCAGAGACAGACGAGTCTTCGCTGAGGCCAGCTTCCAGCCTCCCTCACTGAGACTGCAGCTCTGCACAAGACGTTTGGCCAGCGGAGAAATTAAAATGGTCGTGCCACTGGTCATTCAGAAAGGCTCTGAAAGCATGCGTCCGTGACCGAAACGCGACATCCGGTGTACAGTATCATATGAACTCCGAAATGAGACAGATTCAGTTCCACATGAGGTTATTAATTAGCAAATAATATAAATATTACGAACGTAAACATTAGGTGAGCAGGTTATACTGTGTCCTAACAACACGCTTCATGACGAGATACGCAGTGATGAGCAATTAGGCTGTTTGCACCAGACGAAACCCAAATATAATAATACAGCCAGAATATGCACTCACTCATGAAATGGTAAGGTTTATAATCTAATTAATACATATTAAACCTCTTTAACATTAATAAATGTAGATGCTGAATCACGTGATGAGGTGTACTAGAGGTGGTCATTGTCATAGTTTTCTGTTGTTCAGCTGTGAGAATTAGAAGTCGT
>NC_079453.1:41053351-41090851 GCF_903798145.1 Danio aesculapii
AGAAAGGAATGAATGAAGTAAGGAAGGAAAAGGAAAAGAGAAAAAATGAATAAAGAAGAAAGGAAAAAGGATGGAAAGAAGAAAAGGGAATGAAAAAAGGAGGGAAGGGAGGAAAGAGGGAAGGAAGGAAGGAAGGAAGGAAGGAAGGAAGGAAGGAAGGAAGGAAGGAAGGAAGGAAGAAAAAATGAAGGAAGGAAAAAGCAAAGGAAAAATGTGGAAGGAAGAAAGGAAGGAAGGAAGGAAGAAAGGAAGGAAGAAAAAATGAAGGAAGGAAGAAAAAATGAAGGAAGGAAGAAGCAAAGGAAAAATATGGAAGGAAGGAAGGAAGGAAGAAAGCAAGGAAGGAAGGAAGGAAGGAAGTAAAGTAAGAAAAAAGAGAGAAATAAATGAAAGAAGAAAGGAAAAATGAAGGAAGGAAGGCAGGAAAGAAGGAAAAAAGAAAGGAATGAATGAAGTAAGGAAGGAAAAAGGAAAAGAGAAAAAATTAATAAAGAAGAAGGGGAAAAGGATGGAGGGAAGAAAAGGGAATGAAAAAAGGAGGGAAGGGAGGAAAGAGGGAAGGAAGGAAGGAAGGAAGTAGGGAAAAGGGAAGAAATGAATGAAGGGAGAAAAAATGAAGGAAGGAAAAAGCAAAGGAAAAATATGGAAGGAAGGAAGGAAGGAAGGAAGGAAGGAAAAAAGAAAAGAAGCAATAAAGGAAGGAAAAAAGAAAAGGAGCAATAAAGGAAGGAAGGAATAAGAATGGGAGAAAGAATGAAGGAAGAAGCAAGAAAGGAAAAGGACAGAAGGAAGAAAAAGGAAGAAAAGTATGGAAGGAAGAAAAATTAAGTAAGAAAAGGAAGGAAGGAAGGAAGGAATGAAGGGAGGAAGGAAGGAAGGAAGGAAGAACAGAAGGAAGAAGCAAGAAAGGAAAATGCTGAAAGGAAAAAAAATGGAGGAAAAGAACAGAAAAGGGCAGGAAGGAAGAAAGGACAGGGAAGGAAAGAAAATTAATGTTTGAATGAATGAATGAATGAATGAAGAGGCAAGGAAGGAAAAATAAAAAAAGAAAGGAAAAAGCAAGGAAGAAAAGGAAGAAAAAAGTAATAAATGAAAAAAGGAAGGAAGAAAATGAAGGAAAATGAATAAAAGCACTTGGAGTAGATGCTAATATTAAATCTTCGAGTTTAAACTTCATTTTTGGCCCAAATAAATGCAGCAACGATAAGCATAAAAACACATTCATGATGCAATTTTTAGGTCACAATGTCAGAAATACAGGTAAAAATTTAAGCAGTAGCATTTAAATGTTCATATTGATATCTTGCAGGTACATGTTAGTATCTAATGTGTACATATTAGCATCTATAAAGTCCTAAGTATATCTTTTCTGACCTTGTGACAGTTTGATCTCTATTTCTGAGAGGGCACAAAAATCTCTTTTCTTTCATGCTCAGAAGCAGGAATGCACTTCCATAAAATCTGCCTTAGAAAGAGCAATTGCACACAGCTGAGGAATCACCGCCAGCTCAGGACTTCACTTTGTATGCTACCTGTATGCTATAATTTCTACCGATTAAAAGCAAAGCTGGTCGTAAAACAACAGTTGCTGTCAAATTAACAGCTTTTCACTACGATTTGCAGGTGCTATATGCGACATTCATGGGGAAATGTGTCATTTTATTCCAAGTCTGAAAGCATTGCTATCAAATGAAAGTTGAGGTTAATTTTTGTATAACCCCCAATCAGCACAGCATCAGAACAGTCACATGCTTTCACGAGCAGTAATCTTCCTACTGCGTTTGTAAACGTGAGGCTGTGCTGGGAGGGTTTGCCAAAATTGTAAACTGGAATTATGAGTGGTACATCCTGGGATCTTATAAATAAAACATAACATTAGGATTAGTTACATCCAAGCTGTACATTTTACATTTTATATTATATATATGGGATGTCTAGATGTATATTATATTATATTATATTATATTATATTATATTATATTATATTATATTATATTATATTATATTATATTTTATTATATTTTATTATATTTTATTATATTATATTATATTATATTATTCATTATTTTCTTTTCGACTTAGTACATTTATTAATTAGGAGTCGCCACAGTGGAATGAATCGCCAACTTATCTAGTATATGTAAATCACACACATACACTACGTCCAATTTAGTTTATTCAATTCACCTATAGCGCATGTCTTTGGACTGAGGGGGAAACCGGAGCACCCACATGAACATGAAAAGAACACGCAAACTCTAAATATTATATTGTTATATTATATTATATTATAGTATAGTATAGTATAGTATAGTATAGTATAGTATAGTATAGTATAGTATAGTATAGAATAGTATAGTATAGTATAGTATAGTATAGTATAGTATAGTATAGTATCGTATCGTATATTAAATTATATTATAATATATTATATTATATTATATTATATTGTATTATATTGTATTATATTATATTATATTAAACACTTTAAATTTATTAGTTAAGTAGTTTAATTTTATTTTGTTAATGCTAATTATTTTTATTTATTTATGTCTAATAATAGTTAAACAATATTTTAATAAATAATATTAATATTTTAAGGAGCCCCTATTATGGGTTTTTGAAAATCACCTTTCTATGCAGTGTGTAACAGCATTAAGTGAATAAAATCATCCATCTGAGGGTTAAATCTGAAAGTTACCCATGTTTAAAACTACTGATTCTTTAAAGAAAGAGTCGAATAAGTGAATCGTGTTGAGTTCGGATCTTTTGCCTGGAGGCATCAATATTATGATAGGACATTACCAAATATGAACTGCCGGATCTAGTAAAACGTGAACGTGCCTTTTCCTTTAGACATTAGCGGAGCGTGAGGGAACACGGGACTGATCATGACAAGCAGATGACGATCAGTGAGAGTTGGAGATTCGGCTGCGGGCAATAAAGGGTTAAAGATCATTTTCACAACAATGTACCTTGTACTGTATCTCTCAGGTTAAATCTTTATGGGATTATTCACATATTGAATTAAAAAACACATTAAAAATGTGACGCATGCTTCTTTTACCGATTTATATGCATTTCTGAACTCGCAATCCTCTGCCGTTTGTCACAACATACTTAGCCATCGGACCAATTAGCACAGATTAGCCCCACACAAAGGAGAGGTTTGGGAACAAATGAACCGCTGAACCTTTTTTCTAAATATTACAAAAAAATAAGTCTTTTTTTTAAAAATAAAATAAATGCATACTAATCAATAAATAATAAATAAGTAATATTGTATACCATCATAGGGGTGTACTCATTTATGCTGAGCACTTACATATCATATAATGTATTAATAAAATATTGTTATAGTAGTGGCATATTTATAACTCTAAACAATACATTTTTGTGCTCAAAATGGTACCATAAACTGTCATTTAACACCGCAAATGCTGAAACAACACCACAATTGGAGTTTAAAAATCAACCAATCTCTGAAACCAACCAAACGTGACATAAACACTTATATGCACCTCATTTACACGTCTGTCTCTGGCACACACACAGAGACTCATACAGACACACACCAGTGCACCTGTCGGCCTGCAGCTACATTTGACAGGGGGTTAAAATAATTGAACTTCCCTAAACGTGTTTATACGGGATGACAGATTATTGGTTGTCTCTGGGCATTCTGGCCTAATTAAAGAAGACACTGCAGTGAAAGGGCAGCGGCGTGGCAGGCCCGACTCCAAACAGATGCTGCAATGAGATGTGAAGGTGAGCTTTCCTCAGCACCTTCCTAAACCTGTAACACTGTCAGCCCCTGTGAACCTGCAAATGAACACCCGGCTCAGCGGCGTCTCTTTTACATGCAATTTAGATACAAACAGCTGGATATTACACAACAGCTACTGCATGCTGACCATTATAGAGGCTTTTATATACTAGAAATTCTCGGTTATATGATCCTGTGTCATATTTACATCAATACATACATCAAATGCAATTCTTTTGTATGCAATACTGCAATAGAAAATGACTGGCTGTTGCTGATGTGTGTCGCACTTTTACATTCGACTATCGTTTGTAAGTTTAAAGGAATAATTCACTCAAAATGAAAATAGCCCATAATTAAGTCACCCTCAAGTCATTCTTGGTGTATTTAACATGTATGTCAGACAAGCACAGTCAGATTAGTCTTAAATTTTATCCAGGCTCTTCCATGCTGTATAATAGTGTGCATAAATTGGTTGTAAAACTAACCTACACACCGCTAAGTGTTTAACTTGTGTCCAATGAAGCAGATGTTTTTGTAACAGAAAAGTAGGCGCATTCAATCGTTTTTACTGTTTATTATTCGCTGTCATGGGTTCACAAGTGATCAATTCCATTTCCTTTATTCTACCTGGAAATCTGTTTGTTTGCAGGAACAAGTCTAATTTCTGTTGACCACATTGCAATGGTAATGTATACTCTTTATATGATTCATTCTAAATAAATCAAAGCAAATTAAGCACTTCTGAAGACCTTCTTTAATGCTGAGTTCAGACTGCCTGATTTCCAAAGTAGTCATGTCACAGATGTTTTCACACTGCATGACTATCTGGGCTAGCGTTTTGTCGCTGCTTTGTTTACACTGCAAGATGGATCGGCGACAGGGGCTTTCACCTTGCATGACTTTCCAATAGGAAGAATCGACGACAACTTCGTCCAAACTACGTCTCACAGCCAAAAACACGTAGTATATCTTTTGTTATTAACTACATACTGAGAACGAAGCTTTTAATGGGGTAGAAAATGTACATATTTGCTCAATTGGTTTGAATGGAATTAGCAATTTCTCCTCAACTTTCTTTTTTAACTTTCTGTATGAAACGTCAAACAGACACGGGTGCTCCTGTCAAACCTCCACTAGTTTTGCCTCCATTTTCTTGGGTCCAAATAAACCGAAAATGAGCGCTTTTAACTTCTCCCTCAACCTCCCGCTGGCCTGCAGGTACACACCTAACACACAAGTGAATGCTGCTCTCTCATTGGCAGTAGCCGATCGCTGATGTTATTTTCAGTCAAAACTCATTTCACACAGCATGATTTGAATCGCCGACAGTTCCAGATATTTAACACGCCAAATATCTCACAGGCATCGGCGACTCATCTGCGATTATCTCAGATTGCGTCTTTGATAGTTCACACTGTGTGATTGTCACTCACGTGCACGAGCACGGATTTGCCTGTGATTTCAGGATTTCCCAAACCTGTCGGCGAGTCAAATCGGGGCTAAAATCATGCAGTCTGAACTCTGCATAACTATCCCATGAATGGCGATTGGAAATATCACTAATTTCACCACCAACTATTCCAGCATATGTTTTACACAATAGATGCCCTTCCGATCGCAACCCAGTATTGGGAAACACCCATACACACTCAGTCACACACTCACTCAATATGGCTAATTTAGTTAATCCAATTTACCTATACCACATGTTTTTGGACTGTGCGGGAAACCAGAGCACCCGGAAAAAAACCCACACCAAGACGGCGAGAACATGCTTACTCCACACAGAAATGCCAACTGGCCCACCCAGGACTCGAACCAGCGACCTTCTTGCAGTGACGCGACAGTGCTAACCACTAAGCCTCCATGCCACCCTGCGATTGAAAATATAATCACTTGGCGAATGCACATTATGCATGACTGACTTATATAATGTATGACGAATGGCGTAAGAGAGGTAGATACAGATACTGTAATGTAAGAGTAATATACTGTATAATGTCATGCAGTAACACCATTGTAACACAAACAAACTGTGTGGTAAAGTGGTTCCCACGAGATGCATCTACTCCCAGAGATTCCACAAACCGTCAAGCGTCACTTATCGTATGTGTCAGGTGTGCAGAAGTCAGTGATTGGAGTTTTTTTTTTTTTTTCGTGGGAATAATATTTCTAAATGAGCTGCTGACATGGTATTGAACCAGATTTGGGTAAAAACAAAACAAACAACAAAAAAAAACAATACAAACATAAAAATAAAACAAAAAATCTGAAAAACTAGTTATGTGTAATAACAATGAAATGACACAAGGAGAAAGTACTGAACTACTGAAACATATGACCTGATAACGACCATTCTACAGCTTGATTTTCTTTCTCTGAAAGCATTTGAGAGTTTCCTTAGCTGTGTTTTGGATCATTGTCTTGCTGAAATGTCCACCCTGGTTTCATCTTCATCATCCTGCTAATGTAGATGATGGACTGAAGCTGATATTAGTTTACATTAACGAAGGACAGATTTCAGCTGCTGTCTGGGCTTTCATTGCCTTTCTACACCTCCCTTTCTTCATGTGTTCAATACTTTTTTCCCTGCGTCATTTCATTTTGTTACACATAACTTAATTTGTAAACTAATTAGATTTGTTTTCTTCACATACTCTATATGGACTTATTTGGTTGTTACCAACATCCAGGGAACATTTCAAGTCAACAGCACCTTTAGAAATATGTTTTCTGAAAAAAAATGGTACCGTGTTCAATACTTATTTTCCCCGCTTTAATTAAAAAACAAAGTATATAAAAAAGGATTTCTGTTACAATAACACATCAATACGCATCAAAAATATCTCTCTGGGTATGTATAGGTTATTTTGACGAAAGATTTGTGCACTTTTGGAAGCTTCTAAATAAAAGTCACTATCCAACATCATTATACAGAATGGATGAGCCAGGATAAAGTAAAACTAATGTACATCTGACAGAAAAAAAAGGCATATACACCAATGATGGCTTGAGGGTGAGTAAATTATGGGGTTATTTTTGGGTGGACTATTCTTATTACAAAAATAATTTAATTTAAATGTATTTCTAAAGAGTGTGCTGAATTAGTTTCCACTATTATGATCTACATCCTTACTGACATCAATACTTGGGCATTTTATGTGCATTTACTAGATCGCAATTAATCTAAAATAAATTATTTAAAACAATGTTTATTCCGCAGATTAATTACAGTTGAGCTAGTTATACGCCTTATTATCTTAATCACCAAATTCATGCTTACACTTGTGTCTTTGTTTACATTTTTTTGGTAAGTCATCTTCAAAAAGGTTTAAAAAAAACACAACTCAAAGCTAAACTAATTAATTAAATCACAAATACATGAAATGAATGAGTAATTAGTAATCAGCACAAGAAAAGCATGCTTCTTTGAAAGTTGTTTAGAGTTTTTCATATTATTTTTTTTTTCCTCGCTGAGACTTCAGCACACAGAGGCTTTCTGTTTTCGCTGGAACGGTCCATTTAAAGAGCACAGTTTCTTCCGGAGTAGACCACCTGCAGCTGGGCAGGTAATTATGGTAATTTTTAAAATTAAATATTCATTTGAACAATCAGAACTGTAAAGGTTGTGACAGTGGGTGGGATAAGACCTGATGTAGTCCCCGGCATCAAAAGAATGCCCTTTACTTTCAATCGTAAAATGCTGTTCACTCTCTCCACTTATCTATCTGATATTTTTCTCTTTAATTTGCTTACTCTCAAGCCAATTAATAATTACCCCCCACCCACCTTCAACATCAAACGCTGAGAGGAGCTTGGACAAATAACATGGTGACTACAAACATTTACTAGACTCATTATGTTTGAATATTGCCAGAACAGAGACGGCGGTCCGGTGTGGCCCAATCTCTCCTCAAGAAAGAGCACATTTTTGCTGTTGCCTTGACAACATCAGGTAAGCTGAGCTTGAGAGGACCTAAGAGTTTTGTTAAGGGAATTTCCAAATGCATTCATTTCCCAGCAGGTCTGACAGGCAGGAAATCAAAGCCCTGTAGCACAATGGCAGGTGTTCATTTCAACAGGGGATGATTCAAATCTTTTTGCTTGTGTGAGAATCATGAATGATCAACAAATGCAGTCAGGGAAAATGCCAGAGTCTCTTGACGACTACGAGACATTAACAGAAACTGAGAAAATTGCTGAAATCGAGTTGTGTTCGCTGAACATGACAAACCACAGTAGATACATTTTCATCTGGAAAATGTCACCTCTGACAATCTCTTAGCAGCGCCAACAATAACACTGAAACTAAAGCTAAAACTTTCTAAATACATAATCATTACCTTTCCAAAACACTGAGATATAAACATTCAGATTTGCATACAATTGTCTGGCACGGAGATGGAGGTGGAGACAAAGGTAACAGAGGGGGGAATGATAGAGGGAGGAGCCACTGTAAAAGTGAAGCTGCGGTCACACCAGAGTTTGTGTGTGCGAAATTCTGTCGTGCAGCGCTGCGAAA
Organism: Danio aesculapii; assembly: GCF_903798145.1. Lineage (NCBI taxonomy): Eukaryota > Metazoa > Chordata > Actinopteri > Cypriniformes > Danionidae > Danio > Danio aesculapii. Next base: position 41,061,643 of record NC_079453.1, read on the forward strand.
AGGGGCGGGATTAAACAAGATTATTAGAGATTAAAAAAAGAGAGTTATTGCTCCATGTTTTAAATTTCTGTCCAGAGAGGTCCTGTTTTGATCCTCGATTGGTCTCACGCAGTTAAGTGATGCGATTTTGCAGGTCAGAGTTCACCAAGCTTGAACTTTGCACCGCAGCAACATGCGAAACTTGACGCATGACCTTGCGTTTCCGGTCTGAAGCATTCGCGTGCATATGAATGGAAGTCTATGGGAGGAAAAGCCCAGTGTGACCACAGCTTTAATGGAAGGAGTCACGGATGTAAGGAATAGATTATGTAGGGAGGAGCCAGAGAAGAAATGACAATGGGAGGAGCTACAGAAAAGAGAGGGGGGGGGGGGGGGGGGGGGGAGTACCAAAGAAAAACTGATGCAGGGAAGAAATTAGTAGTAAATGATAAAAGAAGGAGCCAGAAAACAGATGCCAGTTAATAGATGATGGGGGGAGGAATCATGGAGGAAACAACAGAGGGAGGAGCCAGGGAATAAGATTCAGGGAGGATACAATAAATAGAGAGGCCAGGGAACAAATGATATTGGGAGTAGAAAAGATAAGTAGGACAAAAGATAAGACAATGAGGGGGGCATGACCGAGGGAGGAGTAAAAGAAAAACTGATGGGAGGAAAAATTAGGCAGAAAATGACAAATGAAAGAGCCAGGGAGTAGATGATGCTGGGAGGTGACTGGGAATCGATGGAGGAGGAGCCAGGAAAGGGGAAAAAAAGAGGGAGAAGCCAAAAAATAGGTGGAGAAGAAGCCATGAAAGGGAAACTAGAGGGAGGAGCCAGGAGGAGGACCCATAGGGGAAAAATTATTGGGATTCAGGCAAGAAATGACAAATGTAGGAGACAGGGAATAGATGATGCAGAACGGTGCCAGGGACTAGATAAGAAGAAGCCAGGAAAAAGAAAACATAGAGAGTAACCAGGGAATAGATGAGGAGGAGCCAGGACAAAGAAAACAGAGGGAGGAGTCAAAGAAAAACTGATGGGTGGAGAAGTGAGGTAGAAAATGACAAATGGATGAGGCAGGGAATAGATGATGCTGGGAAGAGCCAGGGAATATATGGGAAGAAGCCAGGAAAGTGAAACAGAAGGATGAGCCAGGGAATAGATAGGGAGGAGCCAGGAGGAAGAAAACAGAGGGAGGAGTCATGGGAAAAAAATATTGAGGAAATAAATGGGCAATGGCCAGTGAACAGACAGGGGAGGAGCCAGGGGAGGAGCCATGAATGAGAAAACAGAGAAAGGAACCAGGGAATAGATTACAGGATCCAGAAAGGCAAATAACAGATAACAGATGGTGGATCCTGGGAAAACATTACTTAGAATGAGCTAGGGAGGAGAGTACATGGAGAGGTGATAGGGAACAGATGTTAAAGACCTTAAAGTATGAAGCAAAGCAAGAGCATGGATAACCAAGATGAATCCAAAGAAATAAGGGAGCGCATTGTAGCACCAGGAGGGCTGAGATGGAGCTTGGGGATTGACACTTCAAGGTGGAGCTGGAAATTGGGAGGTTTAAGGAAGATCCAAACAACATTGAAGTTGTAGTAAATGGGCTGAATGAAGCCAATGGAGGTGGAGCTGAGGATTAGCTGGCAGTGGCAGAGGAAACAGGAGCCTGGCAGGACTATAGACTATGAATAGATGGATAGATGAAGGAGACTTGAGGGATGGGACCAGCAATGATGAAGAAACTTAGAAGCTGGAAGAAACCATGACTATACAATTTATTGATCCTGATTAAATCTGTTTATAACAAGAAAAATGAAAGCAGTGAACACTGGGGTAACATTGTTATTTGCAAGTGTTCTCTGGTGCAAGCAGGTGATAGACTGCATCTCGCTCATGCAAAGATCAGTGGTGCTTTTCAGTGAGTGTGTGTGTAGGTGTGTGGGTGGTTGCCTGTGCAATTAGATCTAATGAGCCTTACATTTCACTGACCTCTGTCACAATCTTGACACTTAGTCTTTGATTAAATGGCCTGCAGAAATGAACTGGGAGCTTGGGACGCTCGTCATCTAGAAAGCCTTTCAGATAGATGAAAACTTTCAGGCGTCCTCTAGTAACTGACACTTTAAACAACGATACTTGGGGAAAAAAATTTTATTGCAGAGGCTGCTGGTAAGTAAAGGTGTTATTTTTAAATAAAAAATTCCCGCCTAAAGGGCACCTATGATGAAAATCATCTTCTGTAAGATGTTTGGACAGAACTGTGTGTAGGCATAGTGTGTCCACAGTCATATTGAGGTGATATAAACACAATAAGTCTCTTTTTTTTAATTTCCTGGTGTTAAAATAGGATCCAAGTCCCTCCCATTTTGAGGCCCACAACAACATGACGTAGGAATGTGGTTTCCCCGTCCACTGAATTGATTGACAGCCATGTATTAACATGTCTCTGTGGTAACACGTATAATCACATCAACAAGACAGGACATGCGCAAAGCAACTGGGATTAAAAGATCTGTTCAGCTCTCTGTGATTATCAATCATCATCAAATGTGATCAAGAATGAGTTTGAGTTTTATGCTGTGTTCACACCAGACACGGAACGGACAAATAAATCGCACTATTCAAGTGTAAATAGACGTGTAAACATTTTGAGTTTACTTGCTTCATTTGCGTGTCAAATTCACTTAATTCGTGCATCAAATTCACTTCATAATAGATGTGGATTCTCGTCATGGGCAGAGCTTCTGTCTGCACGGTGACTTTAGCTTCATTACTGAATGGCTAACATGGATTTTATTGGAGAATGTGTTATGTTCTTTAGGAAGGCTGAAAAACAGTGTATCGTATATTAATTCGGCGTTGTCTCTGAGTCCACTAGATCCTTTCCGATATGCACCCTGCTCTATGAGTTCACCAACTCTTCCAGAAACTATACCTGGATGATGGAGGCTTTCAGCTGTGCTTCAGACTGAGCTGAACACAATTTGATGAGCTGTTCTCTCATGTCAGCAATAGGATTTCCCCTCGCGACACCAACAACATGCACTATTTAGGACTGTAACGGTCACTGTGACAACCATGTCACGGCGGTGGTCAGTTGCTACAGCGGTTGTCCACTTTAAAACACAAATTTCCGTTATGTTACCAAGTATTAAATTTCTGTTAGAAAATAACTTGCGCGATTCAGCAAGTTCAAGTTCAGCCATGAATCTCGCCAATCTGGGAACATTTTGGATTTGTGCCAAACGAGCAAGGCAAACCAATAATTTAGATGTAGCTATTTGTAGGGTTTGTTTAAAAAAAAAAAAGTGTTAAATGGGCAAACACGTCGAATCTCCAGAGCCATCTCTGATCATAGGCTATCACCCAGCCACGTATAATCAACTCATGCCTTCTGAACGCAAACGCCCAGCTAGTCAGCCAAGTCTCACAGAGGCCTTTTCAAAAATGGCCTGATACAAAATAGAAAGTGATAAATATGACGGAAAATGCAGCAACATATTTGGTAGTTGAGAACGCGCTACTCAGCAGTGTACCTGCTTTCCGAGAAATGCTGGCGGCAGAACAATGAAGCAAGATACCCTATCTCTTGGCCACGGTTGTGAAAAAGGATCTGCATTTGCGCTCTAAGCACACCGTCTGAATGTGTATTCAGTGCTGATGGAAACATTGTAACCCCAATCAGGTCTTCGCTGAAACCGAACAAAGTCAACATGTTAGTTTTTCTGGCAAATAATTTAAAATATGAATAGAAAACAAAAAGGTGAAGAGTTAGTAGCCTACGATGTTTTTTTCTTTTTCAACATCTGACTTATATTGTTACCAGTAGGCTAATATTTTTGTTCTTCTTATTATTATTAGTTACTATTTATATTATTACTGATTAGTAAAAAGTCATTTAGGCTATTTGTGAAGTTCTTAAAAATTTTACGTTTATTTATTGTTATACTGTTTCAAGCAGGTAAAGTTATGTAATAATTAACAACATTATTATAGGCTGTACATTATTATAATACATCAAATAATCATTGGGAAAGTTTTTACTGTAGTATTTCTCACAAACGTTACAAGAGATCTGCTTCCTTTATGTCTGTCACTGTGCTGTTTATCTGACGCAGCTGAGGCGGAGATTGAGGCACACTCAGGCACTTGGGAGACAGCGGGCAGGGAGAACTAGCAATAAAGGCACAGGCAACAAAAACAGCTACATTGTGTTTAGAGCAGAAAATTATATTATTCTGGAAACTATCATAAATAATCTGACGGGTGTTTTGAGCTGAAACTTTACAGACACATTCTGGAGACACAAAATACTTATTATTGATAAATATTATTCAAAAGACTAAATATTAAAAAATGGGTAAAATAGGTACCCTTTAAATTATCAATTTAAACATTAAATAAACATTACAGTTGAAATGCCTTACAGAAATAGTTTAGCCCTAAATAATTCAGCCATAGTTTATTCACTCTTGATGTTCAAACCCTACTTTAGTTTTTTGTTTTGTTTTCTGTCGAATATTAAATATACCAGTAAAATACCAATAGCTGTTACCTATTGACTTCCACATTTTTTCCCACTTTAGGTACCAGCAACCAGTATACTTCAAAATATCTTCAAGAGAAGAAACAAACTCAAACAGGATTAAAACCCCAAGAGGAAAAGTACATGGTGAAGTGGTTTTCATTTTTGGGTGAAGTATGCCTATAATAAGAAATAGATCATTTACATGGGGTTTGGAATAATGATACGTGTTTAACTTTCAGGTGAATTGCTCCACGCTCCAGAGAGAAAATGTGGGAAACCACAAACCTGTTGCTTATTGATTGAATCAGAAGGTGGCTGGAGGAACTGCCGGCCAAATTGTGTGTGTCTGAGAGAGATAACATTGCAGCCCCTTTCAGCTCTTCTCCTGGAGTAAAAAGCAGTAACTCACTGTCTACACCCCACGGTGAAAGCCTATAGAGACTGAGTCACCCTTAAAGTAAAGACGAACACGATACCTCTTTCAAGCACTATGCAGACATCTGGAGAGGAACGACATCACATGAAGTGTCCCGACACAAAGCCAGAGACATTTGTCTACAGGCAGAAACACAAGCTGAGCTAGGGTTTATTAAACACGGATTCATGGCTTAATGGCTAAAGCATGCTAAGCAAGAGGAATGCAACAACACAAAGTAAACACTGAACAAAGAGGCACAGTAATGAAGCTACTTTGATACCAGTGTTGCTGCTAATAAACAATTACGTGTAAAATATGCACACAGTCTTTGAAGTGGCGAAACATGGCTACTTTACAGGAATAGTTCCCCCAAAACATGAAAATGTGCTGTTCATTTTCTCAGCCTCAGGCCATACTAGATGTAGGTGATTATATTCAACCACTAAAAAAAACTTTAAAGAAGATTTTAGTTGGTCTTTGCATTCATAAAATGCAAGTCGATGACTACAGGCACTTAGAGAGTCAAAAAAAAATAGTATAAAGACAAGACTAAATCAATTCCTGTGGATTATGATGACACAATGAGATCTTATACAGTGTTCTATAGATGCAATGGTTCAATCTACAGACGGTTCAGTATGTATCATGATTTTAGTGTCACGGTTTTGGTACAATACGATATGAGCTATGTTTAGAAAAAAAAAATGGCTACAGAAAAATTCAAAGAACAATATACATATTTATTGGGTAACAAACACCTGACAATGCAACAGGCTTCACACATACTGTATGACTGTAGATTTGCACGTTCTCTAATTAATTAAGTAAAAATAGGGAATTATATGTTCAAATAAAATGCTTAAGAAAATTAAAGAGAGGAAAAGCTTCCCATTTTTCTGCTTTACATCTTGACTCTCAACAGTCTCAACCAATTATGCAGATAATAATATCAACACATCGTAATACCTGAGCACTTTTAGAGTATTGATTGCTTCTGTTTACATTATGCTTGCATTACCAAGGCAACTATGCATTTTTATCAACAATCATTACAGAGAGCTCCATTATCACTTATCACCACCATGAATAAAACTTAAGTAAAGAGAGAGTGTTCGAATTTTCTCCCTCATATTAATTCAGCGGGAACAGTCAGTTGAGAAGAAAACTTTTCTTAGTAGACAGCAGGTAAACACAGTGAATAAATAGCGGGAACGATTGGGCGCAGAAGAACACCGAGCAGGAGCGGGACTGAAATAACAGACCTGTTGTGTGTCCGTATGGGACGCTTTTTGGTCTGGACACAGACTTCGAGTCGAGTCATTTTAATATGCATACATTAAAAGTGTTTCCACTGTAGTTTATCTTTTCTGATTGAAAAAAAAAAACTTTTCCTACTTAATTATGTGCATATGTTTTTATGCACATTTTTTAAATTATTAATTATTTCAAAAATGAGCAAAAAAATAGGTGGATGGAAACGTAGCTACTGAGAAATACTGTACTACTACTGAGAAATAAGTCAACATCAAGGTTGACCTGATAGCGAGTATATTAAAAGGGAAAGTTCATTCAAAATGAATGAAAATGAAAATGAAAATTCGGTCATCATTTACTTACCATTCACTATTTGATTTTCTTTCTCCTTTTCTCCTTTCTGGAAACCTCAGCTTTCTTTGAAATATATATATATATATATATATATATATATATATATATATATATATATATATATATATATATATATATATTTTAAAAAAAAAGAAACTTAAAGTTTTGAAACCACCCAAAGGTGAGTAAATAGTGAGTGCATTTGTATTTTTTTTTTGGGGGGGGGGGGTGAACTATCCTTTTAACAACATATTAAGGGTGCTCTGATTGATCAGTCACCAATCACGATAATCGATTGGAGGAGTTTGATCGGCAGTCTTTATGAAAGCTGATCAAGAAGGGCCGATCAGATGATGCAAAACTATCGAGACAATTTGATTGATAGGAGCACCTCTACCTCTACCTCTAGGTATACTCTCTCTTCAAAGTGTCTAGTTTACTTTTATATTTCTACGGCTGGAATATTTTGCTGACCGAAAATTGAATGCAACATTGAATGTAATACAACAGACGATAAACAGTTGGTAAGCTTCCTCTCTCTAAACCTGTTTTGATGAAATACAGAATTAAAAGTAAAAGCGCATCAACATCTGCAGTTCGTGACAGCAAAGGAAAAAACTGAGGTAAAAGAATCTGATAATAGTGGAATCAGAAAACTGAACAATCACGTTTGCACAAAAGATGAAGTGTTTTCTCCGTTTCTTTCACTCTTCCTCACACTCTCTGTCTGTTTCTGTTATTCTCCTTGTCACTACTGCTTTCCTCTCCCTCTCATTTCTCCTCTCTCATCATCCTCCAACCCTCTGTTGACTGGCATAAATATTTATGATACATCAAACCTAAAGAACACACACTCTCGCTATCCCTCTCTGAACAAGAGCTGTATGTATGTATGTGTGTGCATATGTACAGTATAATGTGCAAGTTGTATTTATAATGCTAAAGAACACGTGACGGCAGCTAATCTCTCCAGTAATATCAATGAAATCCCTATCACATATGTCTACTCTGAGGTTCATGAGCAGGCACTGTTCATATTCGATCACAGCAGCTCAGTTTCTAAGAGATGAATTATCGTTTCCTTTGTTCCTCTACCTTTCATCCCTTTCTATGTGATCTCTGAAGTTCCTCTGTGCTTTCAGAAGAATCCATAGCCTTTAAAGTTTGCCATCCCGAAGTTTTGCATGGATCATGTTAAAGTGATTCCCAGTTATTCAAAAGGGCGAATGAAGGCACAATGATTCTTTATTTTGATTAATCGTGGCATTCTGCCATAGTATATTTTGTATAAATCACTAATATTGTCATTTCTCCCTTACAAAACACTCTCCTACTGTGCTAGTTTCATAGCTTTTGTAGTACTTGATTTGTCGATTATCTAATTTCCTATTAAAATTAAAACTCACACATAATTGTATCAATATGTTAATGACATGTGGTCTTCATTTCCAAATAAATGTATTGTACAGCCATTTATATTGGCATGCATTGACAGCATGCTTAAATAGGCCGCATATTAAAGGGCACCTATTTTACCCCCTTTACAAGATAAGTCTTAGGTGTCTTCAGAATGTGTTTGTAAAGTTTTAGCTCAAAATACTCATCAGATAATTACCCATCAGCCTCCGGAATCTAACCATTTTGTGGTCTGAGTATAGTGCAGCTGTTTTTGTAGCATTTTGTAGCATTTGTAGCTGTTTTTGTCCCCATCTACTGCTCCGACATGTGTGTCTGCTTCTCATGAGTTACGTCAGATAAACAGCAGTCAGTGATGGAGACAGACACAGAAGAAGACGAAATACAGCTCATCAGTCAAAAATACCAGGTTTATTTCATGTATTTGTGGTGGAGTTTATTTAAGCCTCTCCGAAATGATGAGTCTCACACAAATGCCGTTTGCAGTACACACACACACACACATATACATATCCCACAACGTCACCACTTCAATATCTTCCCTCTGCGGCTGTACTTGCTGTCGATGTGGCAGTAGTAGGTGTGCCAGCAGCTTTTGACCAGCGGTGGCGCTTTAACCATAGATTTTCAGCTTTGCCTTTTCACAATACTAGATAGGACTATACTGTATGTGTACCTTATGTGATGTGATGTGTTTAATTAAATTATTATTTTGTTTGGCTGTTTTGGTTTCTTAGTAATAAACATGCTTTTACACTATACTGTGTGTTTTAGAAAAAACACAATACATGGTGAGAAGTATAGCCCTAGGCTGCAAAAAAATAAGCAAATATAAGAATGAAGTTCTTTAGTCTTTATAGTGCCTCTATTAAATTGTATTGGGGTGAAAAGAATATTCGATTTGTAATTTGATCCTTTCGTTTTATTTAGAATATTAAAAAAATCTCAAAATATGCAAACTAATTAATAAATTAATCACAGATTGTAATGGCATTTGCTAAAACAACACAGGACAAGTCATGTTTAATAAAGCTTGTCAAATGTCTCTCATTCTGAACAAATAAATGCTTGTAACGCAATAACGGAAAAGGGCTTTGTTATTTCCTCAGCATGCACAATGTAACCCTTTTCAAAGTCTGTCTAATTTGTTTTACTGCAGGCTAATGTGATATGATTGACATTTAATGCTGAAAGAACTTGCTTTGACCAGACTTTGACCATCATGGTGATGTTATTACCTCAAATCTCAAACGTTCGCACACTGCAAGATATGAAAAAATATTTGACCAACTGCCACTACATGCAATACATTCTCATGCACTCAAAATAGGTTCCCTTTTGCATAGCTATTAGTGGTGGTTATGAAATTAAATAAATGGGCATTTCCGCATTGCAAAGTAAGCCAAATATTATGTATCGTCTGTTCAGTTTTTTCTGTTCATTTCTCTTTCACACGCATGCAGAGCAAACTAATAGAACATATGTTTTTGTTCTATTAGTTATTAAATAACAGACTATATTTCAAGTATTTGGAAGTAATTTGCGTTTTCCTCCTGTAAAAAAACATCATAAGAACAATTTTTAGTGGCTCAATGTATTACAACAGTGTTTTTAAAAGATTAAACACTTTATTGATATAGTGTACAACCAAGCACATGTGGTCAGAAAACAAATGAGTCGTAGGTAATGAAGTATTAAGCGTTTCTCCCAAAGAAAAGCCCGTCTAAGCAAAATGCTAGCAGGCATCTGTAGCTCCGCTCATGCTTCACCTCTTTGCCCTTGTTTCATTACCCCCAGTTGGAGTGATGGCACGCAAACAAAATGGTGCTAGTTGGCCACACCCACTTGTTGCTTCATTTGTGTTCTTTAGAAACCTATTAGTAATGTCATGGATACTACGTCCATATCTTTTACAGTCTATTGGATGGATGGATGGATGGATGGATGGATAGATTGGTATTATTGCTAGTAAATTTCACAAATAATTAACAAGAATCCACAAGTAATAATTCATTGCAAGCACAAAAATATAGTGGTTGTTTTTTTGTTTTTGTTTTGGAAAATATACTCCAATAGTCTTTGATTGCTTAAAGCGTAAACAAACAGAACCCCCCTCCTCCATTAAACACAAGCAAAAGGCCTTTTAACTGTTAACTACCAAATATTTTTCCAGTGCAAGACAAATCTACTGTGTGTATTTTTTTAATGACCGTTGCCCGAGGAGAAGCGTATGTGTGCAAGTGTGTAAAAAATGTGTAGGCTCTCTAGGTGATATTCTGATCTCCGGCATTTAAATCAATAAGGGTCAGAGATTTACATTTAACCTGCAAATAATTATACAGCAGAGAGCTCAGTTTGAAAATATGCCCATAAGATCTGAAACTGATAAATGCGGAGTGTGAGAATGGCAAAATTGGATCATTTATATCATAACAACACCTGTGCCTCAGAAACATAAGAAATTAAGTCAGGAACACTCAATTCAGTTCAGTCGTACGAATTTAAAAGGCATATTTTTTAAGCATGAATCATCAAATAATAATAACCATGCTGATGTTAAGCCAAAAAAATCAAGAGTCAGAAAAAGAAATATTTGCCCCTATAGGGCCTTAATAAATACAAACTTGGGTATTGTGCAGTGTTACATTCGTCAACAAAAACTATGATGAAATAAGGTCATTAATGAACCTTTATCACATGACAAAAACGAGCTGAGATCAGACGTAAATGCTGGCCATGTGACAATGATTCTAACATAATTTATAATGCAAAATTGTTGACAAATAAAAACGAGACTAAATGTAGTTTACAAAATGAAACTATGCTAAAATGTCTGTATATTTTTGTTATGAGATACTGTGTGTTCAAAACTGACGAGCCAAAAGTAGCCGGAAGTCATTCATTTTCAATGGGAGCAGCGTGTCTGTTTTGGCGTTGAGGAGGGTTGAAATCAAGTCAACTTTATGGTTATGAGCTATGATGTAGTTCGGCGCCAAGCAATTGGAATGTTGAAGTCCACGGCTTGAGAGAATTCCACAGAACTCCTGTGAACTTTGGTTCCGACCACAGTTGTTCCCAAGGGTTTGAATAGTGCCTAATTACCAATTATTTATGATGTTTTCTTACAGTGACATAAATTTAAAAAGTTACTTGCGAGTTAATGTGCATTAATGTTCTTTTTTTGTCTCACGCATACTATAACGACAGTACAAAACAGTATTGGATGAGTGGCGCAAAGCCACACCACACGTAACAACTTAATATTCCATAGTTAAATAATTTTGATAAAAGGCGTGCAACATTTTCACGCTAGAAAGCATGCTTTTTACGCAGGCATGTAAGTGATTTGCTGATATGTGTCACAATCACCAGCCTAATCTAATCCTTGCAGATCGCTGGTAAACATGCAGATCGCTATAGAACTACAAATCTGCCGTCATTTGGACTACATATCCAGTCATGCAACGTTAACACGCACCTGTTCCAGTTTCTATGGATTACACACACACAGCCGGAGGATAGTTATAGACTGATTACAAGGACTATTTAAACAGCACACACACACACACACACACACACACACACAAACATCAGTGCTGAGTCTTGTTTAACTCTGTGACAATACAACGTGTTTCCCTTGCCTTGCTGCCCAGATTGAACACTCGCCTGTTATTTGACCACTCTTCTGGATTTGCCTGCATTTACCTGTTTGATCCTGTTGGCTATTGCTTGCCTCACCATTCTTGTTAATAAACCTGAATTTAGATCCGCAGTTCCTTGTCAGCTTCCCCTCACATTACAATTAGCTACAATGGTCCTTTTAAATATGAGATGAATGTAGCGAATTTTGATGCTCTCACCGGCAGAGCAGAGAAGGCAGACAGCGTTGTTGTCAGGGCAGCCAGAGTGAACTTTGACGCTCTTGCAACCGTCGGTATGAACGCACAGATTTAATAACAATGACATTGTTTTGTTTAGACTCGTTATTATCAGTTTTTATTTTCATTTGAAAATAGTCAAGGATAATTCTGACTAAAATAATACTAAAACCTTTTGATAGACTTAAACATGAATAGACTGACAAGAGTATAAAACTGTTGTTGGAAAATATTAATTACGATTGGTGTTGATTGTGTAATCCTGTGTTGTGTGTAACTTTGGTTTTCGTGTTGTTGAGATCCCTCCAGTGTTTCCCCCCCTGTAAGTTTTGTTTTTGGCTTTGTTTGTTATCACTGTTAAATTATTACACGAAGCAGTGTGAAGCAGTTTGAAGCAGTAGGGGTTGGATTCTACACTTTTTCTTTATTGTACATATTTTCTCTTGCTTTTATAAACAGGTAGAAAGTTAGGTTTAGTATTGTATTTTTATTTCTGTTATTTTCTTTGTAAGGTGTAGGTAGTTTTATAGTGGGTGTTTAGGTAGAGTGTGCTTTTTCTTTGTTATTTTTGGTGGGTCCTCTTTCCGAGGTAATAGGTTTCACATTTTGGGTGATAAAAAAAGGCAAAAATATATATAAATAAATAAATAAACGGACCGACTCTGCGGTTCATGAAAGTGAATTTTATTTGTCAAGAGTATTATTTATGTTTGGTCCTTGACCTAGATCAGGGTTGTAAAACTAAAGCTAATAAAAACTAAAATGACTACTATATAAAAAGACTAGACTAAAACTAAAATTAAAACAGGCTGTAAGAAACAACACTTTTGTGAAAAGCCTACATTTCATAAATAACTCCAAACCATTACCAAAACAAAATGTTCAAAATGTTAAATAATAAATATTATACAATTATGAAAAAAAAAGTCTTAAGTCTTAATTATTTATGATTATGAAATTTTTTTTGTTTTATGATAGAAAAATTGTGTGTCTGTCTGTGTATAAATAGCACATCTTAAATGTGGGTACAAATACAAACATAGAGCAACACACACATATATAACAGGTTTAAATGAGCGAAGAAACAAAATAAAGCTACAATAAAACTGAGGTCTGATGCAATGTTTCTTAATTTTGGTGGCATTTTTTTTTGGCAAAAGCCCCATTAATTTCAGACCCTACATGAACATCTCATTGAGATTTAGATTTATGTACGGTATGTCATTAGCTGCTGTGTTCAAGCATAAATGATGACAGTTAATGTTGCAATTGTTCTGATACTTTACATCAGGAGTTTTGGTAACACTTTAGTTAAAGTAGCAATTCTAATTATAAACTACTGGCATTATTACCTGCCTATTATTGGGAAATGGCATTTATTAGTATAATAAAGATGTAAAAGTTATTTATGAAGTATATATTCTCCACAATCTTATTTTACATCCCTAATCCTACCTTATACCAAAGCCTGCTGCCTTAAAGAGGACCTATTATGCAAAAATCACTTTAATAAGGAGTTTAAACAGTTGTGTGGCAACAGTCTCTGATTATAACCAGCATCGATTGATAAAAATTATTATTATTTTTTTTTATAATCACACTTAATAAAAACAGTCTGCTGAAACACTTTGATTGCCCTTCTCCCTTTGTACCTGTCACCAGAAGGGACAAGCCGTTAGTCTTGGCTTTGAATTTGCCACTATGCTGATATATAGGCACCTGTAGCTCCACCCTCTTTTGAAAAGACCGCAATCTCATTCAAATTTAAAGTGACAGTCACCAAAATGGCACAATTAGGATTTAAAAGGGGGCATTTTAAAGAGTTATAAAACATTATTTGTGGTGTATTTTGAGCTGAAATTTCACACTTGATTTTTTAAAGGTACAATTTTGGCTGTCAGCTGTGGCAGGAGTGACGAGCTATGACTTCTGGCATTTGTAGTTCAGTTCAGTGACAGAATTGTAGTTCTCCAGAAGTCTGCAATTGCTAGGTTGGCTGGTGATCATAACACATACACACTCTAAGGACATCAGAGACTTATTTTGCATTTTTAAAAAGAGGTATAATAGCTCCTCTTTAATAACAATTAATAAGCAGCAAATTAGGAGTTTACTGAAGCAAAAATCACAATTAAAAGTTTTTTAATAGTAAGAATTGTACCTTAAATTAAAGTGTGACCAGAATTTCCTATTCTCATACACAATCTGTACATTTACAGTTTAATAACATCCAATGTAAAATTTAGATTTTGATGTTTAGATACTGTAACAGGCCTTTTTTTGGGCTGGAAGAAGAGTTTTTATGCTTTGAGATGTACTGTATGTTTTCATAGCGCACTTTCATCTCAAAATGATCAAGGGAGGATTGATTCCTTTATGACACGGCCCTATTAACTTCGGCAAACACACAAGTACATTCCAGCATTGGCTTGTCTTGGATTCTTTCTAGATGTATAATCCAGTTTCCATTAGTGATCCTCTAAAAGCCATCACTCAAGTGCCGAAATTGGACGTCGTTACACAATGCCTCTCTATCCGACACATTATTCATAGTCCTTATTTAATCCTTTATGAATCTTTTATGAGTCTTGGGTAATGCCCAGCGGCAAACTGATTGTCAAGCATTTTTTTCTCTTTTGCTGTCATCAGCCATTGTTATTGAAAGCTGTCTGAACACGATTGTAAAGGCAAACTTAAATTATATGAAAGAAAAACAATGATGTGAAGGACTGAATTGTTCAAAACAACAAGCTTGCCAATGCTGTTTTAATAATGCTTTTTAATAATTAAAAAAAGAACACCATGCAACCTAATTTAGTTAATCTGTTTTATGAGTTTGTGACTAATACATTAAGTATAATAATACATCACAGTAACACTTCACATTAAGAAATAATTTGTTAGAAATAGTTCATTAGTTAATATGAACAAACAATGAACCAAACTTATATGGAAAGTCTAACATTTAGTAATATATTTTAAAGTTTTATTGTTATTACAGTTACTACTTATATCGAAATAAATTAATAAATACATTAATTTTCCTTCCGCTTATTCTCTACTTCAGAGGTCGCCACAGTGGAATGAACCACCAACTATTCCAGCATATTCCAGTCTGAACTCTCCCATGAATGACGATTGGAAATATCATTCATTCTACCACCAACTATTCCAGCATATGTTTTACACAGCGAATGCCCTTCCAGCCGTAAGTCATTACTGGGAAACACCCATACACTCTCACATTTACATACACTACGGGTTATTCAATTCACCCATACCGTATGTTTTTGGACTGTAGCGGAAACCAGAGCACGTGGAGGAAACCCACGTCAACACGAGGAGAACATGCAAACTCCACAGAGAAACGCCAACTGACCCAGCCAGACTCAAATCAGCAACCTTCTTGCTGTGAGGTAACAGTGCAAACCACTGAGCCACCGTGCCACTCATACTAAATACAATAAAATAATACAAATGATAAATAAAATACACAAGAAAGTTACATTAAAATACCATATTATGAGAATAGTAAAATACCCTAAAATGTGACCCTGGACCACAATAGCAGTCCTATATTGCACGGGTATATTTTTGGCAATAGTCAAAAACACATTGTAGCCTATGGGCCAAAATGAAACATTTTGCTTTATAGCAAAAATCATAAAAATTTTAAATAAAAGTCAATTTCCTTAAGATTATTTTGGAATTTTTCTACTAGAAATATATCAAATCAAATTTTAAAGAGTGAAATTCATTGCTAAGCACATTACTTTTTTACTTTAACATATTTTAATATTTATTCTTACGTTTAATTTACATTTATTACTATTATTATTATTTATTTCTATATATTATTTTTATGCATTTATTATAACATTTGTTTTTAAACCTCGGATTCTTGTTTTGTTTTTGTTTTTTTTTTAATAGATGCAAATCTGAGCCAAATAGTGTCTTATCTCACAAACCAACATCAATGGAAAGTCTTTCAGATTATATAGAAAATCTTAATAAAAAAAAAACACTGCTCCTGAATCCATAGTTGTATTTATACACGTTAAAAAAGATTAATGGACCTTTAACAAGCTGATTATGACCGTTTAATGACACATTCACCTCAGCAACTAAAATCCTTGCAAGTTATTAATATTTTGTTTTATTTTAATATACATACATTTATATGCATTTATTATATCATCTTTGCATAAAATTACAAAAAAAAAAACATTTTATGTGAGGTGTTTCTAATGCTGTGTCTATTGGCTGGACAGTAAATTTGACATTGTTCTCTCTTCTGGCTGCCTTACACATTTTTTACAGTCTTTTTTACAGTCTTGATAACTCCATTCTTTTATTATTTTTTATTATTTCAGCAAATAGGATGGTCAAAGAAATATTTGTTGTACTCCCTCATTCACTGCGCTGTAAGTTCACTCAACCATGACGACTTCCACTACTGAAAAACCCTGAAATGTGGAAAGGCTTCATTAATACATTCGACAATATACTGCTCACTGCAAACACTAATGTTATATAATCATTGGCAGCATGGTGGCACAGTGGGCAGAGTTGTCGCCTTGCAGCAAGAAGGTCACGGGTTCGAGCCTCGGCTGGGTCAGTTGGCATTTCTGTGTGGAGTTTGCATGTTCTCCCCGTGTTCGCGTGGGTTTCCTCCGGGTGCTCCGGTTTCCCCCACAAGTCCAAAGACATGCGCAATTGGTGAATTAGTTGAGCTAAATTGTCCGCAGTATATGAGTGTGAATGAGAGTGTATGGGTGTTTCCCAGTGATAGGTTGCAGCTGGAAAGGCATCCACTGCATAAAACATATGCTGAATAAGTTGGAGGTTTATTCCGCTGTGGCGACCCCAGATTAATAAAGGGACTAAGCCGAAAAGAAAATGAATGAATGAATGTATATAATCATTAACTGAAGTGTTTAACAAAGCAGATATTTTATAAATTCATTGATTGGCTGAATGTTGAAAATCTAGCTAGGTGAAATGTTAATTAAACGCAGCAATTGGACCCATGGCGCCTCTGTTTGCTCTTCCCCAGAGCCTCCCTCTATGTACAATAATGATGATGTGTCGGTGATTCTCATGAGTGCCTTCTCTTTCCTGGGCTTTTGATCTGCGGTTTCACAGGTCAGGAGGCATGCTAAGAAATCTCAGTAGCAGTGAGGGTCATTTGTCAGACACCAGAGTACATGTGCTCATTACCACAGAACTTCACAGGGACGTGACCTCTCGTGTCTTCCACGTTTGCCCGAGAGTGCACCGGACACCAACTGAAAGCTAGTGCTCTACAACTGCAATACCTCCAAATGAGCCCAGTGCAAAGGCACAAGTAAGAAAAACTGAATACCACATATTATACATGCACATAAATTATGAATGATTTAATTAGATTTTTTTTATTTCTTAATGAATTCATCTTAGATTCCACTCACTGATTCAATGATGCAGTCTTAAGGAATAACAGCTCGCTGCGTTAAGGAACAGATTAGATGTGAGTGATGTTGTTTTTTTCTAGGAATTACAAACTGGTTTCAGTCATTTCTTTTAAAAATACATAAATTTGCCTACGAATAACAATCTGCTGTAGTTATCAGCTAAAATGAACATTAAAGGGAGAAAAAAAACAATTTTTATATCATTAAGAGCTTATAAGGATTAGGCATACAGATTATATTATATGTTAATGAAGTACTCACTTTCACATTGGAATTTGCCATGTAAATTTTGAAAAAACAACAAACATGTGCTGGTGGATACATATTGCTGCATTTTATGTGTAAAACGAACGCTACAGAGCAGTGCCGGTAAGTGCTCAGTTCCGTATAGCTGGCTCTCTGGCGTATTTGTGTTGCTTGCAAACAAAACTAGACTTGGGATGCGGAGCAGAGCAGGCCGAGGTTTGAATCCGATGAAATACAGTTACAAAAAACAGAAAAACAGAAAAACTAAAATCAGCATAGGACTGCGTTGTGGCTACAATGACTTTTCTCTTATGGTTTGCTTAAAAAAAAATAAACACTATTGGTTGGGTTTACAGAAGGGGCTGTGTGGGTCAGTTGATATCAAGTTGATATATTATGCACAACGACAAGCCGACCAATTTCTCTCACAGAAACACACAAAAAGGACACTAATCTACACAGCGGCCTCTGGTGGATTTATGAGAAATGACACGTATGAGAAAACGTGTAGTAATGTATTTAAGAATGTCAAAAATTTACTCAGCGCCCTCTAGTGGATTTATGAAAACAAAAACTGCAAGACAACGTTGTCCAGGGTACATATTTGTTAAGTCTCAAACATCTGGCCCTGGGCACATTTTCCATTCAGCCTGGGCCAATTAGCATTGAGCATCAAGCCAATAAATAAATAAGCAAACTTCTAGCTTTGTGCACTAAACAAACTTTGTAAACTTAAATCTTTGAACATTTTAATACCTGGCATAACAATGACATTTACATTTACATTTACATTTAGTCATTTAGCAGACGCTTTTATCCAAAGCGACTTACAAATGAGGACAAGGAAGCAATTTACACAACTATAAGAGCAGCAGTGAACAAGCGCTATAGACAAGTTTCAGGCGTGTAAAAGTCTAAGAAGCAAAACATTAGTAGAAATTGTTTTTTTTTTTTTTTTTTTTTTTTTTTTTTTTTTTTTTTTTTTAATATAGAGAGAGAGAGAGAGAGAGAGAGAGAAAGAGGGCTCAGTTAGTGGTATAGCCAGAGAGGCAATTGCAGATTAGGAGGAAAAGTGGAGACTAAACAGTTGTGTTTTTAGTCGTTTCTTGAAGACAGCAAGTGACTCGGCTGTTCTGATGTAGTTAGGGAGTTCATTCCACCAACTGGGCAGATTGAATGTGAGAGTTCGGGAAAGTGATTTCTTCCCTCTTTGGGATGGAACAACGAGGCGACGTTCATTCACAGAACGCAAGTTTCTGGAGGGCACATATATCTGCAGAAGTGAGAGCAGATACGAAGGAGCACAGCTAGAGGTCACTTTGTAAGCAAACATCAGAGCTTTGAATTTGATGCGGGCAGCAACTGGAAGCCAGTGCAAACGGGTGAGTAGAGGAGTGACATGTGCTCTTTTGGGTTCATCAAAGACCACTCGTGCTGCTGCGTTCTGAAGCAGCTGAAGAGGTTTGATAGAACTAGCTGGTAGCCCGGCTAGCAGAGAGTTGCAATAGTCCAGTTTGGAGAGGACAAGAGCTTGAACAATGAGTTGAGCTGTATGTTCAGATAGGAAGGGTCGGACCTTTCTGATGTTGTAGAGTGCGAATCTGCAAGATCGGGCAGTTCTAGAAATGTGGTCAGAGAAGTTCAGTTGGTCATCAATCGTAACTCCAAGGCTTTTTACCATTTTGGATGCAGTGATGGTTGCTCCATCCATCTGGATTGAAAAGTTATGGTGAAGGGTCGGGTTGGCAGAGACTTCAAGCATTTCCGTTTTCATGAGGTTAAGCTGGAGATGATGATCTTGCATCCAGAGTGAAATGTCTGACAGGCAGGCTGAAATGCGAGCTGGAACCGAGGGATCATCAGGGTGGAAAGAGAGGTATAGCTGGGTGTCATCAGCATAGCAGTGGTAGGAAAAACCATGTTTCTGGATGACTGTTCCTAAAGATGCCGTGTAGATAGAGAAGAGAAGTGGTCCAAGCACAGAGCCCTGAGGTACCCCAGTGTATAGATGCTGTAGGTTGGACACCTCTCCCCTCCACGACACCCTGAATGACCTGTCCGAGAGGTAGGAACTGAACCATTGAATAACAGTGCCTGTGACGCCCAGTGACTCAAGCGTAGATAGCAGGATCTGGTGGTTTACAGTGTCAAAAGCAGCTGATAAATCCAGCAAGATGAGGACAGATGATTTAGAGTCTGCTTTAGCCAATCTGAGGTCCTCCACGACCGAGAGCAGGGCAGTCTCAGTTGAGTGGCCTTTCTTAAAGCCAGATTGCTTGTTGTCCATGAGGTTGTTTTGAGTAAGAAAGTCTAGGACTTGATTGAACACTACTTTCTCCAAAATCTTGGCCATGAATGGAAGCAGGGATACCGGTCGGTAGTTTTCAAGTAGCGTTTGATCCAGGTTGGGTTTCTTTAGCAGAGGGGTTACCCTAGCCTGCTTAAATGAAGTAGGGAATAGACCAGAGTCAAGAGATGTGTTAATTATGTGAGTCAGTGTTGGTATGACTGCAGGAGAAATGGCTTGTAGGAGATGAGAGGGAATGGGATCTAGCGGACAGGTGGTTGCATGGCTTGATAGCACGAGATTGGACACCTCAGACTCAGAGAGCTGGGAGAAAGAGGTGAGCGTGTGTGGTGTTGGTGGTGTATCTTGCGTGTTTGTTGTAGGTGCAGCAAATTGAGCACTGATTTTTGCAGTTTTGGTATAAAAGAATGTAGCAAAGTCATCAGTAGTGAGTGTGGAGGATGCGGGTGGAGGAGGAGGGTGAAGGAGGGATGAAAATGTTTTAAAAAGCAAGCGAGGATTGGTGGCACTGTTGACTTTCTGACGGAAGTATGTCTGCTTTGCAGAAGTAACCTCAGTCGAGAAAGAAGACAGAAGAGTTTGGTATGTTATGAGCTGTTCAGGATTTTTTGTTTTTCGCCAGCTTCTCTCAGCAGCCCGAAGTTTTGAGCGATGCTCACGGAGAACATCAGAGAGCCAGGGTGCAGGAGGACTGGCTCGTGTTGGTCTGGATGTCAGAGGGCATAGTCTGTCTAGACATGATGTTAGCGTGGAGCAGAGTGTATCAGTTGCACTGTTCGTATCAAGTGCAGAGAGTTTGCAAGATGGAGGAAGAGAGTTAGAAACAATGGTGGATAGTCTGTTGGGTGAGAGAGAGCGTAGGTTTCTGCGAAAGGCAACTAGAGTAGGAGTGTGTGGCGGCTCAGGAGTAATGTGGATGTTGAGAGAGAGAAGGAAATGATCCGATGTTTGTAGTGGAGTTACTAGTGTTTGGTCAGCGAGGCAATGTCGAGTGTAAATAAGGTCTAGTTGATTACCTGATTTGTGAGTAGCAGAAGTAGGTGCTCTTTTGAGGTCGAAAGATGCAAGCACAGTCTGGAAGTCAGCAGCTTGAGGTCTTTCTATGTGGATGTTGAAGTCACCTAGTACCAACAAGGGAGTGTCATAATCAGAAAAAGATGAGAGAAGAACATCCAGTTCATCCAAGAAGTGACCTAATGTACCCGGTGGGCGGTACATTTTGATTTGGAGCATTAACGCTCGACGTTCAATAACCAATGTAATAAAACAATGCATTCATGTATGTTTGTAGGAAAATTTAGACCTGCTTTTTGGCACTACTAATCTTTTAAATGTCAATCTTAATCTTAAAAATCTGGATTTTGCTCGTCACCTAACTAGAGAACTAATTCACAAACAGGTACATTTGTATATAGCTACTTATTTTTTATTTTATTTTTTTTTTCTGTATCTTGTTCTGGTAAAGCACTTTCTAACAACTTAAATGTGATTCATGCTCTCACTCTCTCTCTAGAAACAATTTTTATAAATGTGTAATATTTTTTATTTATGCATTGTCAAATAAAAAAAATATATAAATAAATAAATAAAAAACTTAGATAACCTGTAAGCCAATTAATTGTTCAACATTGCTAATGAAAATAATGTTGTTTTTATTAATATGTTTTTTGAATGTTGGTTAGAACTGACACTGATACAAAGAAATATGTATTTTTCACTGGTACGGTACCAAATAATGACCCTTCGGTACTGTGACAACCCTATTTGTACCATTTTATTCAAATCAAAATATAAGTTTTTTAGAAAAACTAAACAAATTCATAAAAATCCCTCACTAATTTGCAAAACCATTTATTAGTTACAAATTGTCATGACACTGTGGATGACAGTGGTTTAAAGCATGAAAAAGCGATGCAAAATAATCTTTGTTAAACATTTTTCCTTTATTGATTATTGAACTGAACTGAATAAACAATGCACAGATTTAATAAACTGATTCATTATTACTGTGAAGCACACACACTGTATTTTTATATATTTTTTGCCACAATCTTTTTGTGAGCTGCTTTGGCATGATCACAAAACAGGTTTACAGAAGGTCGCAGTTCTCCGGCTCTGTGCCATTCTCTCAATGAAACAGAGAATATGGCAGTATTAGGGGCTTAGATGCTGGGGGCAAACTGCTCTACCATTACCTAGCAGGACATGAGCTGGATTCAGACCAGCGATGTGCACTTTGGCATGGCACATGTAACACACCACTCACTACCATTTTCTGCATCACATCAAAGCCCTGGGGCTTGTACCTCAGGATTAGTTTGCACCATGTTGGTGACTAAGTCTTGTCTGAAAGCTGTGACCTACTGTAAGAGGTCTGTAATAGAGGGAAGGAACATGAAAATGATATGATATGATATGATATGATATGATATGATATGACATGGCATATGCAAAGAAATGAATTATTAATAAGAAGATAATCCCTTTTTTTCAAGGAAGTCCTCCATATTCAAAAATATATACACAAATAGCATCCAAAGCAGTGCAGTAATTCAACTGCATCAACGCAGTAAACCATTAAAACAATAAAGTCAATATAAAAACAAGATAACAATAATTCACACCCCCACACACATAGACAAACTCTCAAAAAGCTGTCTAACCCCACGACAATATGCATCTTTCACAATATTAATGTTACAATTGTTATTCAACTATATTACAATAACTTTCTACTGAAATATAAACACTTTATACAATCACATGCAAACAGAAATCAGAAACAAATACAGGTATCTTCTATAAAAAATGTACAAGAGCATATCCAAACACATAAAAGGAAGTTAAGGATCGTAAAGTGATGTATATTTAAATGAAAATCTGCCACTTTCTTTATTAATCCTAGGTACTACAAAACATATATGATCAGCATGGCATAAACCTGGGGTGTCCAAACTTGGCTTTAGGGGGCCAGTGTCCTGCATAGTTTAGCTCTAACTTCCTTCAACACACCAGTCTGGAAGTTTCTAGTATACCTAGAAAGAGCTTGATTAGCTGGTTCAGGTGTGCTTGATTGGGGTTGGAACTAAAATATGCAGGACACCGGCCATTCAGGACCGAGTTTGGACACCCCTGGCGTAAACTATAAGAAGAGCTGACTGCAATGTTTCAGACAATCAGGATAACTTAAGTGAATGCATTTGTAAATAAACCAATGAAAATTGATGTCTGGCGGATGAAGAAAACCAGGACAGTTGGTGATGATTTGTAGCTGTGGTATTTTCATAAATAATATCACTATAATCAAAAATTTTAAGTAATATTTGAGAAATGTTACTTTTCAAACTTGAAAATAAAGTATTTTTAAATAACAAGTACAAGTTTGTTATGTTATGTTATGTTATGTTATGTTATGTTATGTTATGTTATGTTATGTTATGTTATGTTATGTTATGTTATGTTATGTTATGTTATGTTACGTTATGTTATTAGTGGTGTAGCGGTTCACAAATCTCATGGTTCGGATCACACTATGGTTTTTTTTAGTCACGGATTGGACCATTTTTTTGGATCAGCCAAAAGGGGAGGAGACAAATGTAATTTGTTTTCCATGTATTACAAAAACAGCACTGCAAGACACTTTTGGTTTTAACAAACAGAACTTAGAACCTGTAATTTTATTACAAATAAAATGAAGAAATAACCAGCTGAATAAAAATAAACTATAAAATATTCAGTACTGTGAAAAACTCACTGTTACTACTTTTGTTAATAACGCTTAAGTGTTTAAATCTAACATTATAATTTGTACAACCCATATTTTAGTCTTATGTTCAATAAATTATTTAGTTATTCACTCATAAAACTTCATGTTTCATTGCTAGATGGATCATTTTTGAAGAATTATTCAGTGGCATATTTTTGATGGCAAATAATATAACTGCTGCCTACAACTTTCATTTTTGAGTGTCAAGTTAAATGAATATGATGGTGATTTTAATCGTTACCATAAACATCAGTGGTTATATCTAAACTATAAACTGTTATCCCAGTACTTCTGTGTTATTTGACTGTTTGTAAACTAAAAACTGAATCTCTTTCTTGATTTTTGCATTTTTCAAACACAGATTTGAATGCAGCGATTCGAACATGAAAATCACCATCATTTATAATTTATGTTGTGTGGTTGTTGAGATCCCGATCATTTAATGATTAATCACAAATAACACAAATACTTAACACAAATACTAGCAAAAGACAACATTGTCAAAAGAAATCAGTCAATCAGTCTCATAAATGAGATGACTGTGTATGTCCTTGCCCTTGGTAGATTAGACATGTGATACAGTAAACACGTCTGAAGTAAAATCAGTTTGCTTCAGCAGGTTTACTTGACAGAACATCCTTAATAGTTTATTCTGCTGCCTTTTTTCCAGCTGACCTTTTCAAGGTGCAAGGGTGTGTAATCCAAATACTGTATGTCTCTTTTTTAAAGATTAAACTATATATATATATATATATATATATATATATATATATATATATATATATATATATATATATATATATATATATATACACACACACAAAGCTTTTTTTAATCCCTTCTAGTTAAACCATTTGGGCAGCAGCCGTTTACACATCATAGAGCTTTAGTCTGGCTCAGTCTGACTCAGAAATAGATCTGTGACTATACAGGCCTCCAGTAGATCAAGGGATTGGGTCAAGTCGCTTAGCTTGTTCTTCTCATCAGAGATCAGTCCTATCTGAAGTTATCCTCCTAACATAAGTAAAAGAGCGGTTTTGTGAAGCATTCTGCAACAGGTGGAATGATATTACCTAGCTTTGTTACCTAGTTTGGGATTATTTTTAGTAATATCATTGCACCCTATTTAACTGGACCTGACAGGTTTACTGATTTTCCTAGATGGTGAGTGAAGAAGATTTTTATTCTTAAAAGTATGTAGTGAACATGTATATTCAAGTAAATATAGCCTTATGTGCATTTACCATTAAAAATGTCTTTGAAAAGAAAGGGATTTGGAGAGAATGTCTAACAAGAAAATGGCCTCTGAAAGGAATTTAGCAGAAAATGGACCCTTAAGACAACAAGACAATCATAAGTCATATGATGGAATGATCAAACTTTAATGAATGTGTGAATTGTATAGGTGAGAAGGGGCTTCATTTAGGAGGCATGTATTGTAAAGCCTTATTGCTTGTAAACAGTAAACCAGATGTGAAAAACAAGATGTATGAAGAAAAAAATGTGAAAAACATGACAGTCGGGGAAAAAACAGTATAAAGAGTGCGAAGACACTTGACATTGCTCTGGATTTTGCTCTAGACTTTCTCGGCTTTATTGTAATATTCATTATAGTCTATTCTTCTGGTATTGAAAACCTCGAGATTAGTGTAATTAGTTCTAGTGTGACTGAAGCCTCCCAAAAGCAGATTGTCCAGATGAAGCGCAAAGAAGTGGTCCTTTCAGTCATATCAAGAGACTTGGTAGATAGAATATTACATCTTTACAATGTCACAAACTCCTTCAAGTCCTTCAAAAAGCAAAAACAGTCCCCCCAAACAGCATTCGCTATAACTGTATTTCTGAATTGATTTATTGTATTTTATATATTAATTTCAATTATGGAATATTTATATATACCACTGCAGCATGCATGTGTTAATATACTAAACTATATGACAAAAGTCTTGTCGTCGATCCCAATTGTAGGAGCAACAAATAATAACTTGACTTCTTGTTTGGTAAAGGAAAAATCATGGTTTGGGGTTACATTCAGTGCAAGAGATTTGCAGAGTAGATGGAAACATCCACAGCCTGAGGTATCAAGACATTTGAGCTGCGCATTACATTACAAACCACAGGACAGGGAAAAATCTTCAGCAGGATAGTGCTCCTTCTCATACTTCAGCCTCCACATCAAAGTTCCTGAAAGCAAAGAAGGCTAAGGTGCTCCAGAATTGGCCAACCCAGTTACCAGACATGAACATTATTGAGCATGTCTGGGGTAAGATGGAGGAGACATTGAAGATGAATGCAAAAAATCCTGATGAACTGAGCCCTGCAAGAACGCTTTCTTTGCCATCCCAGATGACTTTATTAATAAGTTATTTGGGTCATTGCAGAGATGTGTGAATGCAATTGTCCAAATTCATGGGAGTCATAAACAAGATTAATTATTGTTCTACTAAATCATGCCTTTATATTCTATACTGTACATTATTTCTGTTAAGTGACAAGACAAGTCTAAGCAAAGTCAGACACTGCTGTCCTAATGAAATGGTTAAAAATCAAAGCATTATCATATTTTATTTTGGTGAAATAAACAATCTTGAGGCCTTTCCCTTTCATATAAGCCACTTCTGATACCAAATGATCAACTAGAATCAAGTTATTATTTGATGTTCCTAAAACTTGGATAGGCAACAAGACTGTCAGGTAGTGTATATTCTGGCATGTTGCTTTTGTTCTCACTATTTAAGTTTTCAAAGATTTTCACATCTAAAATTTTGTGTTAAATGCCTGAGTTTTGTAAGTTCACCAGAGTATCAACCACTCACACTCACCGTAATAGCATTACAAGCATTAATCTCCATTAATTGTTCAATAACACACACACAAAATGTAAATTTATAGCAAGCTACTCATAAAGACATGACGCTAAAGCCAGTCAGGCAATACGCTGGTAAAAGTTTCCACAATGAGGATCAAGGTTAACTATTCTCCTCTTTGGCTCTAATACACTCAAATCATCTCCTTTTGTTCTGTCCTTTATGCTTCAGCACACAACGGCTTAAAAATGTTAAGCATTTCAGAGATTCAGTGGCTGGTCTTCTGAACTGTAACATGCAGCTTGAGAGTCTCCCAGTGGATTTTCGACTCTTTAAAATAATGGAAGCTGTGGTAGACAGACACCCACACACTGAGGTTAACTGTGCATGTAGTGTCACAACCCCAAATGCTGTATTAATGTACTTTATGTACAACTCTATGGCATGCATACTGTTCTCAAAAGTCATAAAGTGGAATTTCTGCAGCTGTTCGGAAAATAAGCACATGTCAGCATATATGTCTGAACGCCTGAAAATGCAGGGGGGAAGTTCTAACAAAGACAAAAAAATACATGTTAAAAATAAACTGCTTAAAAAACAGAATGCCACATAACAATACTAGTATAATACAGGAAAACTGTGAATACCCCGACACAGTGCTATTACAAACTGTTTTGTATCTAGCATATTCTGATTACCATAAGCTAAGTTCATCACAAACAATTGTGCTAATAGATACAATATGCATACAACCACAAAACATCACCATGGTAAATAAAAAACAATAAATGGTGCAAGGACTTACACAGGCTGTAGGTAGGTAGGTAGGTAGGTAGGAAGGAAGGAAGGAAGGAAGGAAGGAAGGAAGGAAAGAAGAAAGGAAGGAAGGACAGAAGGAAGAATGGAAGGATGTATGGAAACCAAAAAGGAAAGTAAGAAAGAAAGAAATGGTGTTTGGATGGATGGACTGAAGAAGAAAGGAAGGAAGGAAGGAAGGAAGGAAGGAAGGAAGGACGGAAGGATGGTTGGATGTTAAAGGAAGGGAGGAAAGAAGGAAGGAAGGAAGGTAGGTAGGAAGGAAGAAGGAAAGAATGAATGGAAAAGAAGGAAGCAAGAAAGGAAGAAGAAATGGAAAGGAAGAGAGGAAGGAAGGATGGATGGATGCTAAAGGAAGGAAGGAAAAAGGGAAAAGATGAATGGAAGGGAAGGAAAAATTGAAAGGATGACTGGAAAGCAAGGAAGGAAGCAAGGAAGGAAGGAAGGATGGAAGAATGGGAAAACGAATGAATAAAGAAAGAAATGATGGATAGATGGATGGAATGAATGAAGGAAGGAAGGAAGCAAGGAGAAAGAAAGGAAGAAAGGAAAGAAGGAAGGAAGGAAGGAAAAAAGAAAAGGATGAGTGGAAAGGAAGGAAGAATGGAAAAAAGGAAGGAAGGAAGGAAGGAAAGAAGGAAGGAAGAAATCATGGCTGCTGTAGGAAGGAAGAATGGATGATGGATGAAAAGGGGGAGGGAGAGAGGGATGGATGGATGGATGGATGGATGGATGGAGGGAGGAAGGGATGGATGAATGGATGCATGGATGGACATATGAACAGGTATAGGTGGATGAATGGTCGATGGATGGATGGATAGATAAATGGATGGATGTAAGGGTGGATAAGAGGGAGGAATGAATGGATGGAAGGATGGATCGATGGATGGATTTACAGATGGATAAGAGGGAAAAATGGATGGATGGATGGATGGAAACCAAAAAAGAAAGTAAGAATGACAGAAATGGTGTTAGGACGGATGGATGGATGGATGGATGGACGGATGGATGGAAAAAAGGAAAGAAAAAAGAAAGAATGGATGGATCAAATGAAATGAAATAAAGGAAGAAAGGATGGATGCTGAAAGAAGGAAGGAAGAAAGAAGGAAAGAATGAATGGAAAAGAAGGAAACAAGAAAGGAAGAAGAAATTGAAAGGAAGAGAGGAAGGAAGGATGGATGGATGCAAAGGGAAGGAAGGAAAAAAGGAAAAGATGAATGGAAAGATAGGAAAATTTGAAAGGATGAATGGAAAGCAAGGGAGAAAGGAAGGAATAAGGGAAGGATGGAAGAATGAAAAACAAGAAGGAAGGAAGGAGGGAAGGAAGAAATCATGGATGCTTTAGGAAGGAAGAATGGATGATGGATGAAAAGAGGGAGGGAGAGAGGGATAGCAGGATGAATGGATGGATGGATGGATGGATGGATGGACATATGAACAGGTATAGAAGGATGAATGGTCGATGGATGGATGGATGGATGGATGGATGGATGGATGGATAGATAAATGGATGGATGTACGGATGGATAAGAGAGAGGGATGGATGGATGTACAGATGGATAAGAGGGAGGAATGGATGGATGGATGAATGGATGGATGAGGAAGGGATGGATGGATGGATGAGAGGGAGGGAGGGAGGGAGGGATGGATGGATGGATGGATGGATGAGGAGAGAGAGGTGAATGGATGGATGGAAGTATGAGATGGATGGATGTGTGAAATATAAATATTTTCAACATAAAGAACCTTTACCTAATGCTAAGCACTGGGTTTCAATTCTCTTGAAATGAGAAATCAAATTTGCCTTGATTTATTCCCATTCAAACAGCCCGTTGCATCTCTGCAGACGTCTGACATAGACGGATCATTTTTAATGGCGTTCCGGATTGCGTCAGAGGATTATATATTTGTTTAGAGCATTTGACTGCAGACTGTTTTATAAACGAGGCACAGTGCTGGATCTGACAGCACTTACAC
>NC_079453.1:41095851-41160851 GCF_903798145.1 Danio aesculapii
AACATTGACAACTTCAAATAGCGTTTGTGACATACTGTATTTATAAAAAAGTGTGACATACTGTATTTATAAAGTATAATTTACCCAAAAATGTAATTTCTGTCTTCATGTAATGATGTATTCACTGCCGCGAAATCACACGTGAGCTGACCGCCAACTGTTTGTTTACTTCCGAGAACCAGTGTTGCCAGATGTAGCTGACTGTGTCCAGTCTAAAACCTGCTAAAAACTAAAAGGCACCGCCCAACAATCTGTAGTCTCGTTGGGAGATCACAACTGTTGTAAGCATTTGTATGTGGAGAACGGGGATTATGGCACCTCTTTGGGGGATCATAACAGGTTTATATGTGAAGACCGGGGCTGGCGGGCAAGCCATTACAAAACCGCCTAATTTTACACTACCAGCCTATGTCATTTTTTCTATGTCATTTTATTTATTTCAAAAATAAATTCAAAACTGCCCAATCTGGCAACATTGCCAAGAACGCGCGCATGCCCGTCTATGATGCCTACTTTAGTGAACAGAAGCTGCATAGGCTGTGGATAACAGGTAATGAAGTTGTAAATAACGTTCAGTTTGTTGCACAGAGCGATCGTTTGAGGGCTGTGCGGGAGGTTTGATTTGCATGTATTTGTATTTTTCTCACAGTGACGGCAGCCGCACTTGGAAGTGAAAGTGAAACCTGTGCGCACATCATTTAAATGATCATATCGCATTTTAGAGTTATAGAGTTATGATTACGACAAACATTTGATATGTGTTTTTCTTTCATAGCGAACACAAAGTGTTGTGCATGAAAATAAATGTTTACTGTGTCAGTATAACAACCCTAGCCTATTTATAATGTTGAATATAATGCAAGAAGGAGTTTGATAATGACACAATTCTAATTTTACCAGTGAAAACAAATGGTCTAATAATGTTGTCAATAACAAATGACAAGCACATGTCTTAAACAGAATAAATCAACTTTATAATTATGAATAATTATATTCTGATGTCATCATTTTACTGTGAATTAACAAACAGGACATTTTGAAAGTCTGTTCAAGTCCACCATAATGACTGTACAAAATTTAGCATTTTTACCAACAGTAGACCAACACACAGGCCTAATATTATTATTGTTGTTTTACCATATGTTTGAGATTTAGCAATAATAACAGGCTAATCATGTTAAACCTTTAGTTTACATTTACAGAATCGTGAGAAAGAATCGTGATCTTGATTTTAAGCAAAAAAAAATCGTGATTCACATTTTTGCCAGAATCGTGCAGCCCTAATCCTTGGTATCTTTTTGCTCACAGAGGCTGTGTGTGTGTGTAAACTGATCATTCTCCAGAGAATTAAAGCAATTAAAAGACATACCTTGTCTTAATCTTAATTTCAGTCTTTACATTAAAAGATCTTCCTTATGAACAGGAGGAAAATAATTTGCCATTACATTTATTTCAATGGAAATCTATTATTGGGACTGTCTGAAGTTTGAATTATGACCTCTCATTCTGACCAATTTAGACGCATTATCTCATTGGTATTTGTAATATCTGTTTGCTCTAGCGCACATACTCATATTTGCGTGGCTAAAAACTAAAACTTCTATACCAGATTAACCGTTATGCTTCTTTTGAGGTTAAAGAATAATAAATGACCGGAGATCATATGTTTGACAGGTTTATTATATGTTAAATTAATGGGATTAATTAAATATCTTCAACCCATCACATTCATTTAACACAATTAACGCCTTGAGTTATTTGACATCATAATAGTTTCATTCTGCGTGGTGGGATTTCTGAATTCACATATGCACCTAGAAACACACATAAATCAGTAAATTGAAAAAGTGGCACTTACTTCAGTTAAGCGGCTTCAGTTATATTTGATTCTTGATCATAATTATTATAATCCGCCTAACAAAAGGAGCAAATGACTTTACTTTCATTAGGTCCATCTGGATTTCATTTACACATGATTCTAGCATTAAAACATCATTCTCATATACAGTGAGAAGTTTCTCTACCATTTATTGATTATTGATATTTCTGCTTTGGGATCAGTTTCTACCTAAAGTTAAATGCCCACTAAAAATGAACATTCTGTCATTTACCTACTGTTGAGTCATTCAAACTTTTTTGAGGAAAGGTTTTGGCGGTTTTTGACAACACTGTCAAATAATTTCATTGTTGCTTTAATATTTTTAAGGTAAATTGTGAGCAATTTTAACTTAAATTACACTATACTGACTTAAACAGCTTGCATAACTTTGAACTTTTAGTAAAAACAAGATTTAGATTTAAGTTATAATTAACAAAAACATGATGTCATTACCTTTTTTACAGCACATACAATTAAAGTCAAACAGATATATCAATACATTTTTAGATCATGTTTTGTAAAAGTTTTGCATTATAAAGATACAACCGTTACATTTTATTGCTCAATTATTTTCAAATTAGTGCTGGACAAAAATATATTGTGATTAATCACATCCAAAATAAACGTTTGTTTTGACAAACTATATATGATTGTACTGTGTATATTTATTATGTATATATATATATATATATATATATATATATATATATATATATATATATATATATATATATATATATATATATATATATATATATATATATGAATAAACACATGAATGCATATATTTGGGGTGACACGGTGGCGCAGTGGGTAGCGCTGTTGCCTCACAGCAAGAAGATCACTGTTTCGGGTCAGTTGCCATTTCTGTGTGGAGTTTGCATGTTCTCCCCATGTTTGTATGGGTTTCCTCTGAGTGGTGTGGTTTCCCCCAAAGTCCAAAGACATGTGCTGTATGTGAATTAGGTAGGCTAAAGTGTCCCTAGTATATGTGGGTATGTCCTGGTCCTCCAGGTTGAGGGTTAAGCGTTGGGCTAACAACTCGCCTCATAAAAACTAGATGTTACAAAACACCAATATGGTGCGGCTAAATATCAACTTCGATATAAACAACCCTGGGAGTAAGTGAGTAAGGGAGTAAGTAAGTAAGTAAGTATGCATATATTTATGCAAATGCTTAGTTTATTTAGATCTAAAATATAAATGTAAATGATACTAAATATATTTAAATATCTATGTAACAAAATAGTTTTGTATAGATTTGTTTTTATGTATGTGTGTGTATCACATACATAATATATATTTATATATGCACACAAAAAAACTAGCTTTTATTTTGGATGAGATTAAATCGCAATTAATCTTTGTACAGATCTATTCAAAACAACAATGCAAAACAAAACAAAAACTAAAAAACACAAAACAAAACAAAAATAGGGGAAAAAATAAAGACAATAAAACAAAAAATAAAAACATCAAGACAATAAAACAAAATAAGGAAATAAAACAACAAACAAAAAACAAGAAAATATAACAAAACAAAAAAATTATAACAAAGAAAAAAAGAAAAGAAGAAAAGAAAAAAGAAACACAAAGACAATAAAAAGAAAACAAAACCAAAAAAGAAAAAAAAAACAAGAAAATAAAACAAAACAAAGAGCCATGAATAAATAAATATAATGTATTATTTTATTTATTATTATTATTATTTATAATGCCATACAGTTGAACTTTAATGTAACTTCCTGTGCTAAAAAAGTAAAATCAAGTAAATAATTAAATGTTTAATTTTTTTTATTCAATTAATTTCATTTAACAAATCTAATTTTCGTTTTAGTTAAAAACAACAAACGGATGTGTAAATGTTCCTTTGAGAGGTATACAGTTATACTCAAACTGTATTCAAGGCATTCTAAACTTAAAACACTCCTTAGACATTTTAATGCCCTCCTGAAGGTGAACTTTCCCTTACAAACCCTCTTTTTAGCATTAAAACAGGCAAATCTCCACACTCTCGCTAAAAGCATTTCTGTGTTTTACTCTCGGTTCTTCCTCCTTTAGGGGTATTCGGCATCCAAAACACTCATCCCTACCCCCCTGAATGACAGAAGAGATGCACAAAAGTGTCTTTTTGCCCTGAAGTCGATCCTAAAATGGATCACATTGCACACGTCATCATACAACAAGCAACAATGATGTTAAAAAACATTCACAATTACGTCTGAACAGCTCGAGGTAGATGCATATGTGAGTGACAGACATTAATGCGAGGCGTTCAGCATGATGCCGTCACTCAAATGTGCTTTTATTCTCTGAATTTTCTGCACCACTTTTTAGCTGTAAGGGTAGAAAACAAAGCTGTTCTTGGTGTTTCACTTTACACGCCGTAAGTGCCGTCAGCAAGGCACAAATTCATGGTAAAGAACGGCCCGATCATGCTGATGAGGCTCTTAATGCAGATCGGCCGCGACACTTGACTGTGGCCCCTGGATGTTTTCCAGTGCATTATCAGCCTTATTCACTGTTCCAAACACTGTGTCTACATTAACCTTGGAACGGAAGGAGTCATCCGAGCATATCACAAGCAGCAGTGGGCAGGAGATAGTGGAATAAAATGGCTTCGGCATTCACAAACTCATGCAAATAAAGCCTGTTTGTATTCATAATTTCATTTTCTCTAGATAGGGACGAAGCAGAGGCTATCAAATTAAGGTTTTATTTTTTTTTTATATATTTTTAATTTTAAAAATCATTGCAAGTTGAATCAGTTCTTAAATTTGAAGTCAGTTTAAAGTAGACATGAAATTAAAACTAACCATAATGATTGTGTAAGCTTGCATTGCTAGTTTTGTGGTGGACTATTCATCTGTGCATGTCATTAAGAGAAAAATAATAATTGTTTGCCCTTGTAATCTAAAATTGAAATCTAAAAATGCACTTCCTGTTTGTTTTCAGTTGAATGATCAGATTGCAGTATGTCTGTCTGAGGTATTAAGAAGGTTAGCCATGCTCTATAACCAGCACTATAACAACAAACAGAAACAGTGAGGAGGAGGTGCCAGTTAGGTTGTAATAACTCTCCTGAAACCCCTTTCCTCAGCTTTCCGGATGAAATTTTGACTTTACTACATCCAATCAGCTCATAGTTAAAAATCAAAGACAAGCCACTCCCACTGTTTTCTCATGATATTTAATTTCTCTAGAATTGAATTTTCTAGAAACTGCATCACAATATGAAAAAAGGCCACAGCTTTCTGTTCATGCAGACTTTAAGGCCATTTTTACAGTGTGTCGCATTTAGGCGTATTAAAATATGTAATATTTTAATGCATGTACACTTACCGGCCACTTTATTGGGTATACCTTACTAGTACCGGGGTGGACCCCCTTTTGCCTTTAGAACTGCCTTAATACTTTGTGGAGGTAGATTCAACAAGGCACTGGAAATATTCCTCAGAGATTTTGGTCTATATTGACATGATCGGATCACGCAGATTTGTCGACTGCACATCCATGATGTGAATCTCCTGTTCCACCACGTACCAAAGAGCCCTGTTGGATTGAACTCTGGTGACTGTGGAGGCCATTTGAGTATAGTAAACTCATTGTCATGTTCAAGAAACCAGTCTGAGATGATTCGCAATTTATGACATGGCGCGTTATCCTGCTGGAAGTAGCCATCAGAAGATGGGTACACTGTGGTCATAAAGGGATGGACAACAACAAGGCTGTGGCGTTGACACTATGTTCAAACGGTACTAATGGGCCCCAAAGTGTGCCAAGAAAATATCCTCCACACCATTACACCACCACCACCAGCAGCAGACTGAATCGCTGATACAAGGCAGGATGGATCCATGCTTTCATGTTGTTGATGCCAAATTATTGCCCTACCATCCGAATGTGGCAGCAGAAATCGAGACTCAGACCAAGCAACTTGTTTCCAATCTTCTATTGTCCAATTTTGGTGAGCCTGTGTGAATTGTAGCCTCAGTTTCCTGTTCTTAGCTGGCAGTGTGATCTTCTGCTGTTGTAGCCCATCCGCCTCAAGGTTGGACGTGTTGTGCATTCAGAGATGCTCTCCTGCATACCTCAGCTGTAACGAGTAGTTTGAGTTATTGTTGCCTTTCTATTAGCTTGAACCAGTCTGGCCATTCTCCTCTGGCATCAACAAGGCATTTGCTCCCACAAAACTGCCACTAACTGAATATATCATCTTTTTTGAACCATTCTCTGTAAACCCTAGAGATTATTGTGTGTGAAAATCCAAATACTCAGACCATCCCGTCTGGCACCAACACCAAGCTACATTCAAAGTCACCTAAATCTTGTTTATTCCTTATTCTGATGCTCAGTTTGAACTGCAGCAGAACTTGACCATGTCTACATGCCTAAATGCATTGAGTTGCTGCCATGTGATTGGCTGATTAGAAATTTTATTAAAGAGCAGTTGGACAGGTGTACCTAATAAAATGGCCGGTGAGTGTATATAAAGTATATATAACGATTATTATTTTGTGTGTCTGTGTGTGTGTTTAGCCAAAGAAAAAAATCTCATAAAGATTTGTAACAACTTAAGGGTGAGTAACTAATGACAGAATTGTCCGTTTTGGATAGACTATTCTTTTAAATCTGAAATGGCATTTGGTGACAGTACAGAATTCGGCTTGGCATCAAAAACTGCACTAGTTTTTCATCTCATGTTCACGAGAGCCTCCCAACATAGTTTGGCTGAATGGATTTATGGGACCTGTTCTTGTAATAAAAATGCCTTATTCAATAAAAGAGATCCGACTCAAAGAGAGAACATGGTTTATCTCATGGCTGCTCCTCGAATAGGGTTTCCCCCAGACATATAAAGACAATGGTGACGGTAATCATTCATGATTACGACTTCATAAATCCGATCCAATCCAAACCATAATGTTAAAATGACACAAGGCATCTCAGCAGCAACACACTGCATAAGCAAAAGCGCTAACTGAATTTTTCATGTGGCATTAGTTGTCTTGTTTCTCATTCTGAAGGGTTTTGCTGTTCATTTCGACCATGATCCTAAAGAAGACCTCAAGCTGTTTTAATATTGCTCCCACCTAAAAGAATATCTAGGGGCTTGGCAGAACTATAATTTGTTATTGATTCACTGATACAATATTCACTGGAGATGCACACTGCACTCCTGGAGTCTTAAACCAACACATTCCTACAAAGGAGAAGTTAGCGCTTTAGCGATAAGCTAAACATGTTAACACATCACGCTGTATGAATCGCATTTAGAGTCAAGATTTAACGTGATATGTTCATTTATTTTTAAACAAGCACAAATGTGAGATGACAGACTAAGCATGATCATATGCACTAAGAGCACCAGACGCTCACAATTAAGACTCGAAATGTTCCCCTGAGAAGCGCAGCCGCCTACATTCGCCACACAAAAGCTAGTGTTCAGAAAACAAACAAGTTGAAATTGGTTTTCTGTGAACAAACATCTACACTTGAAACATTCAAGTAGTAAATACGCTTAAGATCTACATGTTTCTTTCTCCGCTAATGATATCGGATTGATGCGCTGTCACTGAAGACGACATTTGTGGATAAGTTAGTACAACATCCATGTCTCTTTCCATCTATCTTTAATTACCACAGATGCAGGTGTCTGCGAAGACATTAGCGAATCGTAACACAGAGGGCCTGAGGGAAATCTGAGGCGCTGGAGACATGGAGGAGGAATGAGTCGTAATCGTCATCTTAAACCTCATATTGCTTGCGAAAATTGGCTCAGTGATTTGTTTTCTCTGCGATTATGCTTTTCCAATTCCTGAATGTGAGGAACAGAGAAGAAAAGGGTAAAAGACGTTACCGTTGTTGTTAATTGATTTGTGTGTATTCCCATGACACAGGAAGCTTCAATCCGGAGACGAACAGAGACATCACTGTTGCAGTGGAGACATAGTGATGCATCACTGCAGCAAATGGGGCTATGGGGAAATAGTGAGCTCAGACAATAGCGCTCGATGGTACACAAGCAAAACAATGTATTGCTGCTGACATTGAGATTCGATTGTATTCAAATTCGATGCTGTACTGTTGACGTGTCTAAAGGTTTCTGCATGTATGTCCCAATAAAACTCACCATTTTAACAAATGGAAATCGTACACATTTGTTTTGTTGTTGATGATCTGACAACATCATGATCTGATTCCAAAACTGTTCTTCACCTATTTTATTTCCGATTTTCTTTGACTTTCTGGGTCGATGCTGTACTGCTGCTGACGCTCTACTGTTGACATGTCTAAAGGTTTTCTGCATGTACTGTATGTCCCCATGCACACTATAAAAAATGGCCGTGATTTCAACGTTAAAAAAATTGCTACAGTAAAAATCCGTAACCTGGTTAAGAGAATGTAAATTGACTTTCCCAGAATTCCCTGCATGGCACATCACTTTTTATGCTTTTTGTAGACATTACCATGGATCTTTTTAGTTGTTTCCCCATCAGTTATGTACATTAGAGATTTATGTTACATCTAATGTTGATAATATTTATTTCACGACTTTAATTTTATGCGTGTTACTATACTGGTGTTTAGTAGCTGTGAGAATGACACTGAGCACCTTCTGTACACTGTTACACTTTTCTGCTTTTGGGAAAAGTTGTTTGTGATGAGCATTGGTTCATTATGTAACTTTCTCATCACCACCTGCATATACTGTAGCTGTGTTAACCTGTCTAACAGTGTAACAGAAGATGTGTAGATGATGGTAATTCTAAACACAGACATATCACATCTATAAATTAATGAAAAAACAGTAGTTTGCTGTAAAAATGATAAATTACTTTTACGGTTTGTATCGTATTTTTAACAAAATACTGGCAACCACAGCTGCTGTTTTTTACCGTAATTTTTACGGATTTATTTTTTACAGTGCATCAGACGCACCAGTTTAACTAATTGAAAATGTATACATTTGTTTTGTTGTTGTTGTTGCATTTTTTTACATAGTAGGGGTGATAATCTTCATGATACAATCCAGATCCCAATTGACTTCACGATCTGATCCCGATTCTCATGATCCAATTCCAAAACTGTTCTTGACCTACTTTTTCCAATTTTCTTTAACATTCTGGTTCAATGCTGTACTGTTGCTGATGCTGTACTGTTGACGTGTCTAAAGATTTCTACATGTATGTCCCCAAAAAACTGAACAGTTTAACACACGGACATCAAATAAATTTGTTTTGTTGTTGTTTTTGTTTACTTAGTAGGGGTTATAATTTTCATGATACGATTCCAATCCCATGTGACTTCACGATCTGATCTTGATTCTTGGAGTCAGGATTCAATTCCAAAACTCTTCTTGACCTTCAATGCTGCACTGTTGCTGATGCTGTACTGTTGACATGTCTAAAGGGTTCTGTCAAATTCCCTCTACCAGCCCTTTCAGATCATGGCCCATCCCCATTCATTGAATTGGATAGCTGGTGTGTGGTGAGCCCACTGACGCCGTTATCCTGTGGCTGCCCTCACAGCATCCAAGTGGATGCTGCACACTGGTGGTGGTGTGGAGAGACCCCCCTCACGATTGTGAAGCACTTTGGGTGTATGGCCATGCACTATATAAATACACATTACTTAATTTCTTAGCAATGTACATTAGGATGTGACAGAAATACGTAAATGTGTTGAGGGGGAATCAAGACAAATATGATCAATGAGGAAATTTAGCTTGCTTTTGTTGCAATTATTGCTTTATCTCAAACTCAAGACATCCCATCCTGCATGATAAAGTTACAGAAATAATTATCTTATTGCAATGACAAAAACATTCCTCCCCTTTAAGTTCCTTAACTCTCTACCGCTTGATTTTGCCATATTACAACATGATATTTATGTTCATTTCCCTGCCTCTGCCACTTCTTTAAGACTGACATTCTAAATTTTTTGTTGGAAAGAGAAGACCTTAGTTTAGCCAATGATGTGCTTTGGCTGAGTCACATGACATGCAGTGTTTTTCTGTGGAGCGATTTCTGACAGACTGATGTTTATCGCGAGTAGTTGCTGAATGCAAATGTAAATGTTAATAAAAACAAAAGATCAAATGATGTCAGATCCACAAAAAAATCTGAAACATCACCTCTAGTAACTTATGACTTAAGTTATCAAATTAGTTTTTTTGTATATTTACCAAATGGCAACACAGTGCAATAGTGGAACGTGCAATATTGCAATGGGTTAGCTAGCTAGCAAGGTCAGCTGTGATCATTTAAGTTGTATCAATAACAACATGAATGCTAGTAATAAAATGTTGACTGGTCATATGTTAATGGCATTTTCTTTATAGATAAAATCTCAATTTTTTTATGGCAATACTTTTGATTAGATATAAATACAGTGTATTAGTGAGGACCACCATGTTCTCAATAAGTGAAAGAAGAAAAGGACAGAACTGGCTCTTTCTGCAGATGAAAGTGAGGATGAGATGGGTTTTATAAACAATGAAAAATAAGCAGATTGGACATTAGATAAGAGCAGTGATGGAGAAAGTCCAAGTAAGTTAGCTTCGAGGCAGATAAGACAGACCTAGTATAGTATATAGAGTAATATAGTAGCTAGTAGCTACATTATTCAGATGCATTTGGATATATTAGACTTGTTATTTATTTGTTATAACATTTACTGGAGGAAATATTTATACCTACTGCATGTTTTATCCATGACAATACAATATTATGTTCATTTTCAATAATATTCATCAAAAAGCCTGGAATAAATTAAAGCTGTTTGAATATCAATTGTTGGAAAGTATGTATAAGATGTCATTTATAAGTTCTGTGTTAAAGCCTATTATACTGAAACACTATTCATTCATCCATTCATTCATTTTTTTTTCAGCTTAGCCCCTTTATTAATCAGGGGTCGCCACAGCGGAATGAACCACCAACTTATCCAGCATATGTTTTACGCAGTGGACGCCCTTCCAGCGGCAACCAATCACTGGAAAACACCCATATACTCTCATTCACACACATACACTATGGACAGTTTAGCTTACCCAATTCACCTCTAGCACATGTCTTTGGACTTGTGGGGGAAAGCGGAGCCTAATTTCTTTTTACAGCACTTCAAGTTAAGCCATTTTAAAAACAGTCAAATATTTGTTTTAATAGATCTATCATAATGCATGGAGTAGAGGTTAATTATATTGCCTAATAAATAAAGTGCCAGAGCTTAACAAGATTATATTTCTTCGATTTTATTGCACCAACAAAACAATTCTGACTGTAAAAGTACTTGCTCTTGTTGTGTGAGTCATTGTAATAATTATTAGTTTGTGAAGGTATTGTACCTCACACCAAATAAAGCCATTATTCAGTGTTTCTGTTTTGCCAATACATAATTACTTTTAGCAAATATTTGGTTTCAATCCAAAAACATTTGCTTATTAGTTTCACCCAGTGCAAAAAAAAGGTCTGAGTTTAATCAGGTGTTAATCTCTCTGAGTGGACAGATGCTTTTGGGTTGTGTTTGTAGCACTTTAGAGAGAGACCATGACAAATGTACAAATCATTCTACTAAAAGATCTCTATCAGAGGAGAGTGGGAAAGAGTTTGGACTTTGCTCTGAGGATTTGGGATAGGTGTAGGATACATTCGGTTCAATCTGTCCAGTCTCTAAGCACAGGGATGCAAAAAAAGAAAAGAAAAACACAGCATCCCAGCCCTCTAGCAGAGATCTGCAGAGGACTTCAAAAGTTGTGTAGCTTTTTTCATGTGCTGAACTTTCAAAAGTTTTAAAGGATTTTTATTTATTTATTTATGTGGGAAAGATATAGATAAGAGCAACACAATGGCGCAGTGGTTAGCACTGTCGCTTTACAGCAAGAAGGTCGCTGGTTCGAGTCCCAGTTGGGCCAGTTGGCATTTTTGTGTGGAGTGGACCTCGTGTTGGCATGGGTTTCCTCCAGGTACTCTGGTTTCCCCCACAGTCCAAAGACATGCGCTATAGGTGAATTGAATAAACTAAATTGACCGTAGTGTATGTTTGTGAATGAGTGTGTGTGGAATTGTCCCAGTACTGAGTTGCAGCTGGAAGGGCATCAACTGTGTAAAATATATGCTGGATTAGTTGGCGGTTCATTCTGCTGTGGGGACCCCTGATAAACAAAAGAACTAAGCTGAAGGAAAATGAATGAATGAAGATATAGATAGATGCTGAGGTTCTATGGCAAAATTTAGATAAAATAATCCAGTAAATAATTAATAATATACATGAAATATATTTGCATTGGTTTAGTAATCAAGCAAAAAAGACAACATTTTGAAAAAACATTTGTAACAAAACAGACACCTTTGCAGAAACATGAAGTACATTGAAAAAAAAATATTCACTGGATTTTCTAAATATATAAGTGGTTGCAAACATTTTATATGGGCTGAATTTAAACATTAAGTTGAACATAAAGTTTTATTTGTTTGTTTAAATTCAGCCCATACTGACATACAGCCACTGCAACCACATACTAGGCACGGACCAGTATAAGATTCTGATGGTATGAACACCTTGGATAAAATATATTACGGTTTCACACTATAACAGTATTCTGGTTACTGCTGTAAAATATGCTCAATTTAAATATCTGGGTAAGAAAAAAAACTTTTCCCTGTAGAACACAATATATTCTATTTTAAGAAATATTTAAAATACTTTGAAACAGTAAACAAAATTAAGCTAAATTAAACAAAAGTAAGCTAAATGAAAATAAATCATTGACTTCTGCTATATTTATTAGCTTAAAAACACAGATTTCTTTACAACTCAAGGCATCTTTGGAATTCTTTATTTTTTTTGGATATAAAGTAAGTAATACCATGTTCAGACTGCATGATTTTAACTGTGATTTCGACTCGCCGACAGGTTTTGAGAAATCTCCTACAAATGCCTGAAATCACAGGCAAATCGGTGCTTGTTCACGTTTGAGACAAATCACAGTATAAACTATCAAGGACG
Organism: Danio aesculapii; assembly: GCF_903798145.1. Classification (NCBI taxonomy): domain Eukaryota; kingdom Metazoa; phylum Chordata; class Actinopteri; order Cypriniformes; family Danionidae; genus Danio; species Danio aesculapii. The sequence continues at coordinate 41,108,741 of NC_079453.1, forward strand.
CGATATGAGAGAATCACAAATGATTCGGCGACACCCGTGAGATATTTGACATGCTAAATATTTGGAGCTTTTCTGATTGAAAATAATATCCGCGATCACCTACAGCCAATGAGAGAGCAGCATCCACTAGTACGAGTTCCTGCAGGCCAGTGGGAGGCTCATTTTCAGTTTATTTAGACCCAAGAAATGGAGAAAAAACTAATGTAAATTTGGCAGGAGCACCCATGTCTGTTTGATGTGTCATCTAAGAAATACCACAACCCGGTCGCAAAGTAAAAAAAAGTTGAGGAGAGATTGCTAATTCTCTTCAAATGCCAGGTGAGCAACACAAGTTTCTTAAGCTAAAGCCTTCTTTTTCCATGATGTAGTTAATAATGAAAGATATATTACGTGACCTTGTGTTGTTTCCATGTCACTTCTCCTGTTTGTTTGGTTGTGAGATGTAGTTTGGACAAAGTTTTCTGTGATTCTTCCTATTTTAAAGTTATGCAGTGTGAACTCTCCTGTCGCCGATTCATCCTACAGTGTAAACACAGCACAGACAGAACGCTAACCCAGATAGTCATGCAGTGTGAAAACATCCATGACATGACTACTTGGAAAATCATGCAGTCTGAACTCAGCATAAGCCACTGCATTGTTTAGGCACATAGCACATAGAACGCACATAGCAGAATAGGATGTTGGTCTATAAACGATTAGTTTCTCAAATGTTTGCTGAATCGAGTGCTGACCAGTAGCTTTTAAAGTGGAGGGTTATTTTCAGCTGGAAATACTGTTGTCCTAAAATACGAAATAAAAAAAGTCATAAAAAAACCCAAACAAACAAAAAATAACTCAAATATACCTCAGGAACAGGTTTTACAAATTTTAAAACCTTGACTTTTTCCAAACTGCAGTAAACCGTGAAAATGGTTATTGCCCCATGACTACCACATACCTTAAATATAACAAATTTCTCTCGCGAGTGCCATTCGCATCTGCTCTTCACGCGTAAATCCACCAGAGGCTGTTGTCAACTAACCGACCAACTGACTGATAACCCCACCCACATCCTTCCCTAAACCCAACTGAAAGTGCTTTCAAAAACAATCCAGAAAAAGAAAAGCCCTCGCAGCCGCCTTTTCAGATCTTACCAAGTTCCCACGGTTATTTACTTGTTTAATTTTATTTTTTTGCCTTTTGTTTTTGGTTTTACCTGATTTCTGAAACTGTTCTTCGGCGGACTCAAACCTCATCTTTGCGGTCAACTCCCTTTTGCACCTCAATTCCTCCAACGTACACGGCTAGCTAACTGGTAATAGCGAAAAAGCTGTCCACATGGAGGTAAGTGGTCAGCTGGCAGCATGAAACGAAATCGCCCCATAGCATTCGTTTTAAAGATGAAATGCAATCATACCTAGCTCTGGCTACATAATTCACGCTCTCCAGAAATGTATACATGGGTATATTTTCGCAATGAGCCTATGTTGGTTAAACGCATCATAATAGGGTCCATTGTGCAGCCCAACATGGGTACCATATTGTCACCAGGTTTCTGTAGACTAGTTGGAAGTCATTTACCACATGGTAAATCTACTCATTGGGCCCCAAGGAAAAGAAAAACACAGAAAGCAGGATCTGCTTGTGACATTCAGCAAATAGAGTATAATGGAGTTCTTCATCACACGCTACTGATGTTTGATTTATGACCTTACACAGCAAACAGAATATCGAGGACCCTGCCAAACAGTTATTTTCACATCATTCAAACCTCTGTTATAGAATAGAATAGAATCAATAGCCAACACAGTGGAAAAGTTGTGGATTTTCATTCTCCCCCTCCCTGCTGTCTTCCCTCTTTTTCTTTTTTGCAAGTTCTGTGTACCCAAGGGCACAGGAAGGTCTGCTGTACCGTCTGCTTTTCGGAATAATGCCTCACTTTTGAAATGCAGCTTGAGTGTGTCTGAGGCGTACCTGTCAGTCACACACCTAAGCACAGAGGTGCAATTCTCCTTTCTCCTTCTTCACCTCTCTCTATCCCCACGTCTTTCTCTCTCCCTGGCTTTTTTATCATCTCTTTCGGATGAAACAAGTACCGGAGTGGAGTCAAATGAAGCCACGAGAGCTCATCAGTAAGACACATTGCAGGAGCGCTTGCTGATTACCACACCCTTGTAATCCCACTCCCACGATTCCCAGGGAAGAGGGAAATGCAGATCGTATTCACAAACGTCACAGATCAACAGACCATGATAATAAATTCATACATTTGGGAGAAAGACAGCATTGGGGAAGCTGCTGTACCATGTCGAGCTTTCCACACACTAGTTGTCTTATTTATTTTTTTGTTGAAGATTTAGAACTTGGGCTCTGACTGTTCACACCAGGTATTTAAGATATTATTTAGGACATTATTGTAAATACGATTGATGTGGAGCACAAGAACAAAAGGAGACACAAGTAGGCATGGATTGGTGTAAGATTCTGATGATAACCTTGGATAAAAATATCACGGTTTCACGGTATCACGGTATTGTGATTACTCCTCTAAAATATATTCTTTTTAAATGTCTGGGTAAAAAACTAAAGTGTTCCCCTTTGAAAACTATTTATTTTATTTTTGGAAAGATTTAAAAGATTTTGGAGCAGTAAACATGTCTGGCTAAACAATTCAAATGAATTCTGCTGTCTTCATTTGTTTCAAAATCACAGATTTCTTTACAATTTAAAGTGGCATTTTTGTTTAACTTTTCTGCTGGAGACACTGTTGTCCTAAAAAAAATAAATAAATAAAAAAAAAGGAAAATAAAAAAATCTTACACACACACCCTAGGAACGGTATTAAAGAAAATTTTGGCGGTTTTAAAACCTTTACGTTTCCAAACCGCGGTATACCTTGAAAACGGTTACCGTCCCATGCCTAGACACAAGATGCATTTGAGCACATAATCACAGGTGGAAACCATGTTGCATTTGAATCAATGAACACAATGGAATTAATTGGAGGCATAGTATAGCATAAGCCTTGTATACTGCATTACAGTAGTACTATACTAAAATACAACTATTAAATAAAAAACTTTTTGATTCCACTTTATATTAGGTGGCCTTAATCACCATGTACTTGTACGTTTTCATAATAATTATCCCTTGAGCTGGGATACGGGTAGAGTTTGATATGGGTAGGTTTGAGGGTGGTTTAAGGTGTAAGGGATGGTCAACAGTGTAATTACAAATGTAATTACATAAATTAATTACAGACGTGACAGGGTTGTGCTTATTCTCTTAATAAATGCGTTTTAAGCATAGCGTGCATTAAACCAATCAGAGTCTGATCTCTCATTCCCTTTAAGTTTTAATTGCATTGCGCCATGGCGCATTTGCTGTTTACATGGACTTTGTAAGTGAACAAAACTGAATGCTTCACTAGCGAGAAAACAGTGAAACAGACCATCTGCAGTGCGAGAATGAAGAACGAAACTCCTCCATTTGGCCTCTTTACTTTCTCTACATATTTAATTTCATTTAAGCGCAAAGGTTTGCTTCAAAACTTTTTCTAAATTCAGTTCTAATTTCCAGCAAATGAATAAATAAACAATAATAAGGAATTGTGATATATCCAGTTATTGAGTTATATCCAAACACATGACCTATTCTTATGCCCCATATGGTGATGCATGCGTCTCCGAAACCTGACAGGTGGACAAATCTAAGCTTGTAAGCTTGTAATAATACTGCTAATAATAACATTATACAAATGAAAAATTGTCATGAATAAACTCAAAAAAGCTCCTCCAAATAAAGAAGGCATGGAGGCAGTGGTTTTCATATGTAGAAAATAATACATTTTAATACTTTAATTTGTTTTTATACGTAAAAGATATTTGTGTATTGCTGTACATCCTGTTTATATTAAGCAATGTGTAAGCATTTGGACCTGCATAGGTGCATAACTAACACACTCTGCGCTGGACTTTAGACCAGCTGTTAGTTGGTCAATAGCGCGGTCTATTTCAGTTTCTCAAAATAGCAAATGAGCCCTAAAACACCTCCTTTTTAGACCAGCACAACCATGAGTTCACAAAGCTGCACAAATGGATTTGCTATTAAACAATGTGGCACAAAACATGAAAATTACTGTTGTGCTGAGCTGAAAATAGCAACAAATCACACCAAACACATCTTGCATCTCATTGTGGCGAGTGTATGATAGGGTCCCTAGACGCAATCCAACAAAAGACGTAACACTTATTAAAAGCTGAAGATAAATCATTTAAATATGATAATTTTTTGGTCAACTAAAAACAAAACAAATAAAAATTTTACTATATTTACACTTTAGTTTTTTGTTACCAAAGATTTTAATGTTTCTAGAAGCTGGATTTAGAGGAGTTTGCATTCCTCTCAATAACAAAATTAGCTAAATAAAAACAAAATGGCACCAGTGAGAAACCAACAGTTAAGAATACATCTGACTATATGTGTGAAGTGGATTTGTTGCACATGCATCAAATTGTCAGTCATGTATTGTGCTTTTACACAAACTTAATAATTGGAAATCATTTAAATAAGAACTGATGATTGACAAACCAACTGAATTAATCACATTTTCAATACAATTTGAAAGTGACAGACATGCTACAATAGAAAAAGCACTTGTTATTGTTAAGTCATCTGTATGAAACAAAATGACAAAAACAGTAGGGTTGTATCCAATTGCATGATGCTTGTAGGTAAAAATAGCTACTGGAAATGCTACTTTAAAAATAGATGAACTGCTGACATGCTTAAAAAAAAGCATTAGCATTGTTGCTACTTTTAGTAGTTCCTCCCAAACACATCATCTTCAGAAACGTGAAGTCTTCTACTTACACGCGCATCAGGATGTTCTGAATGGCATAATTGACTCTGAGGAGGCGAACGATACAAATCTAATGAGGAAGAAGAAACAGACATATTGTGCAATGTGTGTTTGTGCGTGGGAAGCTGCCGTTCCTGTAATGGATGTGTTTATTTGTGGCATAAGCAGGGGGAACATGTTATGCAACTGCGCATAAAATGTGGCGCAGATGTCTGGGCCGAGCTTCATGCTTAAATTAAGAGAAGAATCCGATGACAGATATAGGGCTCAGGAAACATGACAGAATCGCACTCAAACACAAATCTCAGCAAATAGTATTTATTGTAGCAATTATTAACAAATACCTCTGTTGTGATATCAGCAGCAGAACTAGTGTGTAAACGGAGGTGCTCGTCTTCATCTTGCTTTTCGCCTCAATTGTGCGTTTTGAAACAAAAGCAGCCAAGTGGAAAACAAGAACAAGAAGGGGAGAGATTTTTGAATAATAAGGGCAAATTAGACTCCTGCCTGTGTGCATTTATCTGTAATCAGAGAGAGCTGAGCGTGGAGCTGTTCGGGATGTAAGAGTCGCTGCTGATTGCGGAGACTGGGGTCGTTTAAAAGAGAGCTATTGTTTCTCTTGCATGAATCTAGAGCTTCTTTCTCTACCTTAATATACATCACATTAGCACCAGTGTTGGGGGTAACATTTTACACATAACACTTATAGTTTTTTTTCTTTCTTCTTTTTACTTATTGCGTTTATGTCCCTTTTCCACTATTTTAAATGTTTCTAATCTTGTTTTGAAGGTCTTCTACAATGTGATTAAGCGAAAAAAAAAAAAAAGGATCTGAAATGATTGGTTCAAGGTTGGTCCTTCCAAAGCTCTGTTAAGATTACACAGTTGTTTCCAGATTTTGTCACAATTTGCATGATGTAGGGTGCCATAGGGATTCGTAAATGACAAATGGATGTCAGTATCCAAGATTCAAATGTTTCTTTTCATATAGTGTTGTAGTGCACACCAACCAATGCCATGTCTGCCAAACTTCATGATGCCATCGCAGAAAGTGTAGCATGTTAGCATGTTTTTGTGAAAGAACGTTTGTGGAGTTATGACAACATTGTACTTGCCTATGCTAGTATTATTGCACTTTCACCAATGGCCAATGCCAATTCTACATGCTGAATTGGGCAAACTCCCTCTGATCTGCTCTTTTAGATGTCAAAACTCAGGGCTCCTAGCAAAGTCCACTAAAGGAGGTTGAGTGCTTTCATATATGGCCCCTAACACTGCAACAGCCTTCCTGATAATGTCAGAGGCTCAGACTTTCTCAGTTAACAACTATATTAAAAACTGCAGGTTAACTACATTTATATACTAACAACCCTATTACACAACTCCGTAAATGTTCTGATTTTGACTGTAATGTAATGATGTGCACCTTTTGTGAGGCTTCTTTTGGAATGATAATTATTGTGAAAAGCACTGTACAAGTAAACTTAAATTGAATTGAATTTAATTGATGTTAATTGATTTGATTTAGCATGTAGAATCGGCACTGGCCGTCAGTAAAAGAGTGCGCTCTGATTTTTATTTATTTTTGTTGTTGTTGTGAATCAGAGCACCAGATTAAACACTGAACAAAGCAAGAGCAAAACAAAGCAAGAGAACACAAAGAAGCTGGCTATCATTTTCGGAAATTTTTCTACCCCTTGGTTTCTAGTCTGGAAAATCTCAGTTCCAAGGGCTATCTAGCTCTTCCCTTTAGCCCTACGCGTTTAAGCTAAAGAGAATTGGGACATCCCTACCCCTTCACGTGAAGGCGCAAAATGAGGGGTAGTGGTAAGGGTAAGAGCTAAGGATTGGGATTGGGCCTAAAAGACCCCTGAATATCAGAATGAATTGTAAAATGCACTTTGATGATGACATAAATGACAAAAACATCATGTCCTGAAGGTGCTTTATTTTATTATTTTGTTACTATTTAGAGCAGGGGTGACCAAACTATTTTGTATAAACAGCCAAAAACCAAATATCAAAGAGAGCCATAGGCCGAAGTTAAATATACCAAACTATATTATATTAAAGTTGCCATGGGTAATTTCCTCATTTATTAAATAATAATTCAAAATAAATAGAAAATATTTCTTTAAATCATTTTAATTAATGCACTGTAACTTTTTAAATGATAACCTATTGCAATAAAAACAAACCATCCCATTTAAAACACAGTGGAGATCAATGCTGTATACATTAGTCAAGCAGAATCTGCCTTTGACTTGACTTGTTTACCAAAGTCTTCACATTGTAAGGTGACAGTGTGTACATTTAAACAATATCTGATTTAATTTAGACAATATAATTGAAACATTTAATTTCAGTTAGCTTTTAACAATAAAACAAACAAATAAAGGGTTTACATTAAATTTGAACTATCCCTATTCTTCCCCTCTTCTCAGATGGGATGGCGGGCCAAAACAAAGGTTACCATGAGGGACCCTAATTTGGGCATCTCCAACACAATCTCACGGCAATTCGTAACATTTTGATTTAGTGGCTAATTCGTACGATCTTATTTGTACAATTTAGTATGATTTGCTTATCCCCAATGACGGTTGGGTTTAGGGGTGGGGTTAGGTGTCACGCCTCCTTTTTAAAATCGTACAATTTCGTACGACTGAACTTGTACGAATTTGTACGAATAAGTTACTAAACGGACAAAAAGTAAAATGCTTACGTTTTCTCATGAGATCAGGCTGGCATCTCTGGTTTAGAGATCTATCATCTGTAATATATTGGTATGAATACATAACTCTTAAATGCATGAATGTCATATTGCCGTTTCAGGTGTTAGTTAAGCAAAACAACTGTTTTAAATCTAACCCAAAAGTTATGCATCCCTTTAAATATAATATGCATGAATTCTTCCAAGGCTTTCCAACAGATATACTAGATACGTATACATATGCTTCAGTGAACTGTCATTTTTATTTACGGAATATGCTAGCAAGATAAAAATCATGCAATCACATCTAGATAATTTTCCAAGAGATTAAAAATGACAGATAAAAAATAGAGCACGACAGAAACTTTACAACCCAGTCCATCAAAGTGACATTAATGATTATTTCCAGAATAACCTCTGGTCTAAAGCAAACATTAATTCTTTTTTTCTTTTCACGGGCATGTAGGCCAGTGCTCTCCTAAAGGGGATGACAATACTGAGTGTTCTGTTACTGCCGCCCAGAGCTGCTGAGATTATGTTCGATTAGTGTTCCATCCCCCCTTTGAATGAGAATCTATAAAAGGCAACATGTTCTTGTCTCAACTTCACGTTTAATTAATATCATAAAAATTGATTTGCTTTAGAGAGTCAATAAGGCATGAATGGAACATCTGGGAATGGCTTGCTGAATGACTGTTACAATCTCAACGATTGTGGAAGCATATTAAAAAACGCTAATGAAACAAATCAAAGTATTACTTTCATTATGATTTATTTAGAGTTCATCCATTGACTGCATTGAGCGTGACAGAGTCTTAATAAATGCTTTAAGATTCTCTCTTTCTCAGGGCCTAAAAAGATAATCCTGCCGTTTTGTGTTCATTCATTCATTTTCTTTTCGGCTTAGTCCCTTTTCCGTTTTGTGTTTTCTTGAGTTACTTTTTTATGATAATTCTATTAGTACACAATCACTTTTTTTCAAGTTTCTATAAATTATGCATACTTTTCACATGATTGAGCATCCAATGATGGTCAATAATATATATACTCACCGGCCACTTTATTAGGTACACTTGTCCAACTGCTTGTTAACCCAAATTTCTAATCAGCCAATTACATGGTAGCAAGCCAAGCATTTACTCATGGACAAGAATCTGCTGCAGTTCAAACCAGGCATTAGAATGGGGAAGAAAGGTGAGTTAAGTGACTTTGAACGTGGCATGGTTGTTGGTGCCAGATGGGCTGGACTGAGTATTTGAGTATCTGAGAAACTGCTGATCTACTGAAATTTTCATGCACAACCATTTACAGAAAATAGTCAGAAAAAGAGAAAATATACAATGAGCGGCAGTTCTGTGGGTGAAAATGCCTTGTTGATGCCAGAGGTCCAAGGAGAATGGCCAGACTTGTTCGAGCTGATAAAAAGGCAACAGTAACTCATCTAACACCTCGTTACAAAGCACAACTTGTTGAACCTTGAGGTCTCGATTTCTGCTACAACTTTTGGATGGTAGGGTCAGAATTTGTCATCAACAACATGAAAGCATGGATCCATCCTGCCTTGTATAAACGGTTCAGGCTGGTGGTGGTGATGTAATGGTCTGGGGGATATTTTCTTGGCACACTTTGGGCCCATTAGTACCCGTGTCAACACCACAACCTACCTGAGTATTGTTGCTGACCATGTCTATCCCTTTTTGACCAGTGTCCCCCTCTTCTGATGGTTACTTCCGAAACGCGAGTCATCTCAGACTGGTTTCTTGAACATGACAATGAGTTCACTGTACTCAAATGGCCTCCACAGACACCAGATTTTAATAAATGTTTATCCAACCACATGCTTAAGATTGTCCACAGCTGGTACCGCATTAGCTAACACATGATTCACCAATCAGACGATTCCTAACTCACTATAAAGAACCAGAGATTCTTACCTCATTATCTTCATCTTAAAGAAACCCCCCTCCCACCTCTAATCCCCATCTTTTCTAAATTAGACGACACGGCGGCCTAGTGATTAGCACTGTTTCCTCACAACAGGAATGTCATTGGTTAAAGTCCCTACTGAATCAATCAACATTTCTGTACGGAGTTTGCTTGTTCTTCCCGTGCTCATGTGGGTTTCCCCCTGGTTCTCCTGTTTCCTCCCACGTGACCTATGTAAATTGAACATTTTAAAATAGCATCATAGTCAAGCTCTTAGTAAGCTGTATTTCTCTCTTTAGCCATCCCGGTATCTGTGATTATCCAGAAACAAGTCAGGGGAATTCATTGAGATCAACCTAAGCTCAAACTCCCCTCTCGCCCTGCTAATGGGAGGGAGCCCAGGGCTTGAGGATCTTATAAGCTCAGGGCTCTCACCCGGGACAGCTTCCCAAATAAGCTTTATTATCAATCATCAGCTAAGTGTGAACTCTTGAAATTCCTCCACACTAAAAAAAAATTATTTAAATGACTGCTTTCTCTCTGTGATGTATGTAAAATGATATAGTTATCTCCGACTTTTGTGTTTTGAGTCTCTTATACTTACCAAGTGAAAACAGAAACATTGAGAAATATTTGTACAATATAAAATCCGTGCTTTCAATATGTTGAAATATTTACAAATGCAATTTATTTCTGCAATGTGTAACTGAAAGCTCGCACCTTTACTAATTATGTAAATTACTTTCTATAAACATGAAACCTTACTGACCCAAACCAAACAGTAGCGTACATACATTCAAATCCTTTTAACATCATGTCAATTATAAAGTATATTTATCAAGATTATTTGCAAAATTGTTGTACAGTATGCCACAGATTAAATGTGAAGAAAGCTGAGAAAAAATAAGATAAATATATAATACCCTTATTAAAAGAGCCAATTACAGTGAAAATGCAAACTTTTCTTTAATCAATAATGTAGAAAACCGTGGCTCTGTGTAATTTTTTTTTTGTAATTATTATTTTATTTCCATAACTCGTTGGTTAATAAAAGGAACATAATTTACTAGATTTTTTTTCTAATTAAATTGGCTTCATTTTAAACAATAATATGCAAAAATTCATGCTTATTTCCAAGTTGCCTTTTTTCTTTTTTAAAGGTTCGGTGAAAAGCTTTGAAAAGTGCATTTTTTATTTGACGCTTGACGTAATCTCAACTGAAATATGAAGAAGAGGATGGGGCATATAGTAGCTCTTCCCAGTTTAAAAAAGACAGCCAATAGCATTAGTTTCATCACAGCTCTGCCAGTGAGAGTGGTTGAGCTCAAGTGCATCAAATGAAAAGCAAATGAGAGGAGTCTTGAATAGGGGTGCAACGGTTCAATCTAGTCACAGTTCGGTATGTATCACGGTTTTAGGGACACGGTTTCAGTATGGTGCGGTTTGTGCTATGCTTAGAAAAAAAAATGCCTACAGAACAATTCAAAGAACAATTAATATATTTATAGGGTAACAAACACCTGACAATACAACAGGCTTCACACATATGACTGTAGATTTGCATGTTCTCTCGTTAATTAAATAAAAGTCGGGCATTCATTTGCGCTGTATCTCCTTCACTTGCCATGCTGAAACCCACAGAAACTCCACATGCACAAACCGACACATGAAGAAACGTGAGGTCAACAGATTTACCTACTAAAAGGTGATTGGACAGGTCTTCATACGTGCAATAGATGGAAAAGGTAACTGGAAGCGTACAAAGCCAGAACTGCTTTGTTGCAGTTGTTTTTTTAGCAAACCAACAATAATAACAATAATAATAATAATATTATTAATAATAATAATAATATAATAATAATAATATTAATAATAATAATAATAATGCATATTCTGAACCGCAGATCACAGGACGCACCGAACCGTGAGAGGACATTTGGACAATAATTTTTTTTTTACTGAGAACCATTGCATCCATAGTCTTGAAGGGGGCGGAGCATATCAGATACTAGAGAGCATTTGATTGGTCAAGATTTGATGAGAAACTAAAGTACTATGTGAAGTGGGAAAAAAAATGTTGATCCATTATAGGCTGAAGTGACAAACTGCAAGCTTTGGGTGTTTATATCAGGTTTATGTTGTCTAAATATGAATTTTGCCCCTGTTTTGGAGGAAAAAACTTACATACTAACATCTAAAAAAAAATGTTATTTTAACCTTTGTATCAAATGTTTGAGACCCTATGCACTGTCCGGTTAAATGAAAGCGTTTCATTTTTATGATGATGATTTTTGATGATATTTTTTAATTGGATAAAGGGTATTTCACCATTAAGCATATTGATCTGAAACACTTTCAATCTGGAGCTTCATTAAGCAGTTAATTCAGAGAAGTGTTATTGATTTTGTATATCACAGTCTACAAGGCTAAATGTGAGCAAATGCAAATCCAAATGTCTTTTTCACATCCCTAGCAGACAGGTATTTCGCTTGTAATATTACAGGAAGATGAATATCATAAACGCAAAGCTAGCTTCAGCTTGGCTATTAAAGAGTTACTTATAATTTCCTCTGATTGCTTTTGTTATAGTTTCCAGCTTTATTACGGTACACTGCTAAAGCTGCAATTTAGCCATTACTACAGTTGAAATCAAACAGCATCAGGTAGAGTACTGAAAAGAGAAATGAATTAGTCAAACGCCTACAGATATTGGCAGCTAAAGAAAGAGGCATTTAATACCAACACCTGTTGTGCACAGTTCCACACGTTTCATCACAAGCAACACAAAGCCATTAGTGATTCAAGTGGTTTTCACAAAAACATTCAGAAAATCTGTTCACGAGCAACTGACAGTAGCTACGTTTCCATCCACTTATTTTTATGTGCATTTTGGATATGCGCATAAAAAACTGGTTGATGGAAACTCTAAGACGTGCATAAATTTAAAAAATGCGCACAAAAAACATATGCACATAACTGAGTAGGATACAATTTTCATTTGATAAGAAAAGATGTGCATAAACTATGACGGAAACACTTTTACAGAACAAATTCCAGCATTCGCACTAAAAAAGGTCATGTGATTTTGTTATAAGAGGTCATGTGACGATCAAAATGTGTGCGAATGAACAAACCAGCAGGCTGAGCACATTGTAAAACATTTTAAATGTTGTTTTGGTCATTCTAAAACGCTGTAACCATTTCAGTGTTAGTGTTATTATTTTATTAATTACCTCCAGAATCAAGAGCATCTGTGCTCCGCATCTCACACCTTCAAATGCCACCACGTGTTCATTGTGTGTCAGGGATGCCTTCTGAGGCAAAAGTCATTTATTAAATAAAGGATTCACGCAGCTTCTCCTACCACAGCAAATTCCATTTTTACCATTTATATTTGGCGCTAATTACTCAGGAAGTGACAACTTTGTTTGCTTTGACTCTTTGGATGGAAATACTGCTTTATTCGCACGTCTTTGATGCAACAATACAGTTTTGCGCATAAAGTTCATTCGTATTTTTGCATGGAAACATAGTTAATGTTTCAACACAGGCACATTGGGAATATGTAAACAGGGTTACACTTTTGAGAACTGACTAATATGTGCTCACTGGTACGTATGGCTGCATTTTGTGAGTAAAATTATATTTACGGGACAGATCTGTAAAAACCAAACCTGCAATAAGACGTAGTACACTACCTGGCAAAAGTCTTGTTGCCTATCCAAGTTTTAGGAACATCAAATATTAACTAGCCTTCTAGTTGTTCATTTGGTATCAGAAGTGGCTTGTTTGAAAGGCAAACACCTCTAGATTACACTTATTTTACCAAAATAAAATATGATCATGCCTTGATTTTTAATTATTTCATTAGGAGAGTAAGGTCTGACTTTGGTTAGACAGAAGTCTTGTCACGTAACAGAAATAATGTACAGTATAGAATATAAAGTCATGGTGCAGTGGAAAAAGAATGAATATTATTTGTGACTCCCATGAGCTTGGAGGACTGCATCCATACATCTCTGCAATAACTTCTTAATAAAGTCATCTGGAATGGCTGAGAAAGCGTTCTTGCAGGACTCCCAGAGTTCATCAAGATTCTTTGGATTTATCTTTAATGCCTCTACCTCCATCTTACCACAGACATTTTCAATAATATTCATCTATGGTGACAGGGTTGGACAATCCTGGAGCACCTTGACCTTCTTTACTTTCAGGAACTTTAATGTGGAGGCTGAGGTATGAGAAGGAGCGCTATCAGGCTGTTGATGTTGCCATCCACTCTGCAGATCTCTCACACACCCACATACTGAAATGTAACTCCAAACCATGATTTGTCACTGACCAAACTTGACTGATTTCTAAGAGAATCTTGTGTCCATGCGGGTTATAGTCGGTCTTCTGCAGTATTTCTGATGATTGCGATGCAGTTCAACAGATGATTCATTAGAAAAGAAGCTACCTTCTGCCACTTTTCCAAATGCTCAACTAGAAATCAAGTTATAATTTGTTGCTCTTACAACTGGGATCAACAACAATAATTTTGTCAGGCAGTATACATTTTTGGGTACATATTTGTCAGTTCTTAAAAATGCAACCCTGGGCACATATGCCCTGGGTTACAGTGTTTCCTATGTGGGATTCTAATCTCTTATTTGGAACTGGATGCGTGTAGCTATTTGACAGCTGATATTATATGTGATTCAGTGACATGAAGAGTCATATCGGAGTTAGCTCTTGTGCTTTGGCAGATTACAGTATGCTTGGCACATGGTGATGGTGAACACATGGTCAGCATCTCCAGCTCCAGTGATCTGAGTCCAGAGTCACGCAGATAACAGGTGCAGCAGGGTTTGAGTGCTGTATTTCCTCCTGACATGTCAGTCTCAATCACACCTCTCAGCTCATTCTGCTCTCAGTGGCTCCACACTTCAGCCACTGTCATTCAGAAAACTTTCCTTCTGTGTCAATCAATCTTTTTTTTTGCTTTGGACAGAGAGCTCTTTGCTTCACACTGACTTTGACACTGTAAAATGCTGAAGGATGTTCAACAGCACATGGACCACATTTTTTATATTTGGGTGTATAAAAAAAAACGTTCTGGGTTTATTGTTGCAAGTTGGTCTCTCACAATCATGTCATTTGTGAATTTTGAATCCTTCACAATAACAATATGAACATTCATTCATTGATTTACCTTTGGCTTAGTCCCTTATTTGTCAAGGGTCACCAGAGCTGAATGAACCACCAACTATTCTGGCATATGTTTTATGCAGCGGATTCCCTTCCAGCCACAACCCAGTTCTGGGAAACACCCATACACTTTCACATTCACACACACACACACTCATACACTACGGCCAACTTAGTTTCTTCAATTCACCTATAGCGCATGTCTTTGGACTGTGGGGCAAACCGGAACACCCAAAGGAAACCCACTCGAACATGGGGAGAACATGCAAACTCCACACAGAAATGCCAACTGGCTCAGCCGGGACTCAAACCAGCGACCTTTTTGCTGTGAGGCGACAGTGCTAACCACTGAGCCACAGTGCCACCTAATATTACACAAATAGAAGGAAAAAACTCTCATATAATGTGCTTTATTTCTTGTGAAAATGATATTTTATATAAAAAACATGTTTAATATTCTATTTATTCTCCAAAAAGTCGTTAAAGAAGCCTATTTGATTTCTATTTAATTATTAAAAAGAGAAAAATGCAATACAATTAAATCTGTATTTGTAACGTGATTAAAATTGTGTGTTTTTGGTGTGTGCGTGTGTGTCATTGTGTTTCAAAACAAAAAAAAAAAAAAAAATCTACCTCACTGGGTCTTTTGACAATCAAAATTTGACACGTTTCCTGTGAGTTTTTTTTTTTTAATGTTCTTTTACTCTTGTTTATGTACAGTACTTTTAATTAGTATTGTGTATGAAATGTGTTTATAAATAAACCTGCCTTGGGTTTAGGGATAGGATGAAGCCATATAATATCCATTACGCCAATAAAAAGTTTGACTGTGTGTCTGTGTAGGTATTTAATGTTTTTATAAATGAAATCTTCATATAAATGAGAAAAAAAAGGATTAACTCTGTGTACTATTTAAATTGACAACTCTTTTGTTATGTTAGTGGCTGTTTTCCCCATTGACTTCCATTATAATGACATTTTTTGATTGCAAAGCAATGATACTATATAATCATGCATTCTTGATTGTTGCCGCTTTTCCCTGATAAAAAAAAAAGTAAAACTTTTTATTTTTATTGTTAATCATCAGTTGGTACTATTAACCCTTTAGATAGGCCTGTAAAATAGTTTCCATTTTATGCAACATAGGCTCATTCTGAAAATGTAGCCCCATATACATTTCTGGAGATCGCAAATTATGTAGCCAGAAGTACGTATGGCTGCATTTCATCTTTAAAATGAGTGCTACTGGGCTTATCAGCTGACCGCTTACCTCTATATGGATGGCTTTTCCACTGTTACCAGTTTGTCCAGTAGCTCGCCATGTATGTCAGCGGACTTAAGCAGAGAGGAGTTGACCATAAAAACGGGGTTCGAGTCCGGCGAAGAACGGTTCCAGAAAGCAGGTAAGACAAAAACAAAAGCCAAAAAATGAAATATACAAGTAAAAAACAGGGTGAGAATGTGGTAAAATCTGGAAACATGGTAAAAATCAGGTAAGGGCTTTTCTTTTTCTTTATTGCTTTTTCAAACTATTGGTTGGGTTTAGGGAAGGAGGAGGGTGGGTCAGTCGATTAGTCGGTCAGTCAGTCACTCAACAGCGGCCTCTGGTGGATTTACGCGAGAAGAGCAGGCAAGAAAACGTAGCTCCTGAGACGCATTTCATGATCTCCAGAAATGTTTATAGTGGTACGTTTTCAGAATGAGTCTGCGTTGGTTTTATATAGAGCAAAACATTAATTATTGTCTGTGTGCATAAAACCACTTACTCTGTTTACTAGGTTCTGAGCTGAGGTGCTTATTTTTTATTTTCTCAATCATTTTCTCAAACAAAGGTCTCTCTTACACACTTGCACACACACTATACTCCATATAACCATTTAATTTACAACTAAGCTTTTTTTGCACTGAAACTGATGATAAACAGTAAAAATGACATATTTTACCTCTTCCTGACAGGGAAAACCAGCAACAATCAAATTTGATCAAAAACTTGTAATGTGTAAGTGTAATGTTGAATTTTAAACAAAACGTGTCAAAATAAGATTCGTCACCAAAAATCATTTCTTTTGCTGAAACACAGAGAACGTAGTGACCAAATAAATGATCCAAATCACCCCAAAGTGGATGGAAACAGCACGTAAGGGTTAAAAACAAACAAACAAAAACCTGTGGCACATAATAGTGCTTGTAGTTGAAGAAACACTCCATTATGTCCTTGAGCAAGTGTGCAATGTAAGTGAAGAGCGGCTGAATGGAGTCAGGCTTGACTGGACTGTAGATGTGTCAAGTACAGAAGAGATGCTGACAGGAGAGTCGGTCCACTCTGGTTGACCCGCAGCCACAACACTCATGTAAAACACCGAATCAAAACAAATCAGCCTAAATGGAAGCTGTGAGAGCGGAGAACATGAATAACCAAAGTCCCTCCTGACCTTGCAGCTGGCCAGACTAAAACCACATGCAAACATCACACACCACCAGAGAGTTGAAGGCCTTGTTGTGAAACGGATTTTAATCGCAAACATAAAACTACACTAAAAGCTTTCTTGTATCCGGAGTGCATGGCCTCTCATCCCCGGCAAAAGTAATTTTCCTCAGCTCTGACCCTGAGGGTTGGGTTACAGATGTAAAGATGGGCTCTGGAATCAGGTTTTCTGCTATCACAGATGGAGGGTTGGGAAACGGTGGCAGTGAGAGGGAGAGATTACTGCACGCAGTTCTGTGGCCTGTAATAGACCTCAGTGTTGGAATGGTGTCACAGCTCAGGGGAGAATGAGGGCAACCTTTTTAAAAAAAACGTTCTAGGTTCACAAGTCACTCAATCAACAGGATTTACAGGGGTGATATGTATACATTTTCATGTGTTCTTTTTTTTTTTTTTTTTTTTTTGAAATACCAACGTGTTAGAAGCTTGTAAGAAAACTAGGCTTTCTAGGTTTTTTTATGCAGGTATATATACACTGTAAAACCCAAAATTTAAGGTAATTCAAACCGTTTGAGGAAACTGATTGCAACAAACCATTTGAGTTAAAAAAAAACTCATCCTAATGAGTACGGTGAACTTAATCCATTTGAGTGAATGAAGAAATTTGACCACAGTAAAACCTGATAAATAAAGAGAACCAAACCAACTGAGTACTGTAAAACATACATGCATATATATATATATATTATATATATATACACACATGCATATATGTGTGTGTGTGTGTGTGTGTGTGTGTGTGTGTGTGTGTGTGTGTGTGTGTGTGTGTGTGTGTGTGTGTGTGTGTGTGTGTATGTATGTATGTATGCATGTATGCATGTATGTGAGTATGTATAGGGCTGCTCAATATATCATTTTAGCATTAATACCACAATGTGATATGCAAAAAGATATACAATGTCCAGTGTGAATTATAGTTGACCAAGAGCTATGGAATTGTATTCAATCACTTTATTTATATAGAATCTTTAGCAATGATTTAGAATGATTTATGCAAAAGATATTTCTTACTGAGAATATTTGTCTGGATTCTAGTCCAAATATCTATATTTCAAAGCAAAAACAATATTATTTTGCTTACCCCAGTGGCAGATATTTCCTTAAAACAGGCAAAAAAACTCATAGTTTTCACTTATTTCCTCTGACGGTGAAAACTAAACATTTTTACTTGGTCTAAGATTTTTTTATATATATATATATTTGGACTAGAAATAAGACAAAAGGTAAGAAAAGCCATTTTTTTTCATTATGATTACTCAGTTTTTGTACCTAAATATTGCTAAGACTCGCTAGAAAACCATCAAATAGAGCTATTCAAACAATATTCTGAAACTGTGTTCATGTCCCAATTTTTATTTTCAGAAAAATTACATTTCGAAAAATCTGATTTTTCCAATATCGTGCAACCCTGCTGTGTATTCTTACATAGACATATCTATATAGTCTATAGTCTCAAATAAATTCAATAACAGTGTACTTTTAATCTCATCATCTGCTTTTATTCTGGATTCAGAAAACTGTGTATATTAAAAAAAATTACCTTTGCTACTTGTTCAAACGACTTATGAGCTGAACCAACACAATTCTTATGTTTAAGGGGAAAACTTAATTGTTTTATGGTTAATCAACTTAATTTTTTAAAAACTAACCTAAAATGAACCTAATCAATTTTACAAACTATACAGGACAAAACTAGTCATTCCTACTTCCCAATTTACAAATCGCCATGACACCCTATGTTCTGTGCCAAAATTGTGCTGATAACGTCCCATCCCAGCATTAGTAGCTGCAGAGAAAGTTGTTTAGCTGTTTTGTCACCAAAAATAGTTCAAAAGAAGAACATGTGCTGGTTTCAAAGCAACACTTTCACTTATGTTTGTAAATGACTCAGCTATTTTGAACGAATCATTTAAATAAATGACTTAATGAATCACTCAAAAGGCATTAAAACATTGAGTTGATTTTCTCATCCTCAGGCCATACAAGACATTCATGCATTTTCCTTCGGCTCAGTCTCTATTTTAGAGGTCATCACAGTAAAATGAACCGCCAACTATTCCAGCATATGTTTTACACAGCAGATTCCCTTCCGGCTTCCAGATTCCGGCTTCCAGATTTCCTTCCCTTCCTTCCAACCCAGTACTGGAAAACACCCATACAAACTTAGGACAATATAGTTTCTCCAATTCACTTGAACTGCAAGTCTATAGACCACCAACTTTGCACCATCTCCATGTCTACTTAATCAAACACACCTGATTCAGATCAGCGGCTCATTAGCAGAGACTTAAAGACCTGAAATGGGTGTGACAGATAAAGGAGATGAGGTGTTGGTGGTCCTCCACGAACGTGGTTGAGCAACACAATCTCATGGCAATTCGTAACTTTTTGATTTAGTGGCTAATTCGTACAAATTTGTACGATCTAATTTGTACAATTTAGTACGATTTGCTCATCCGCCAATGACGATTGGGTTTAGGGGTGGGGTTAGGTGCCACGCCTCCTTTTTAAAATCGTACAATTTCGTACGACTGAACTCGTACGAATTCATACGAATTAGGCACTAAACTGACAAAACAGAAAATACTTACGTTTTCTCGTGAGATCAGGCTGGGTAGAGAACCACTATTATAAAGCAAAACAATCTCTCTTTGCAACAAACTGTAGTTTCAGAGACTTTTTCTAAAGGTAAAAAACAGCATCAGTTCTGTTGTTTTCATAAAACCACACATCATGTCAACTCATGAGAAACGCATAGCAGTGAAGTTAGGGTAATATTTGCATTTCACACACTAGTCAGGTCTCATCATGTGTTGTCGGTCTATTCTGCTCCCTGCTTCTCTGGCAATCCCATTTGCATCAATGTCTCGCTTTTAACTTCAATAGAGATATCAAAGCAGAAACCCTGCAAATCCTGACATTACACCGTCATCCAGCATCTAAATCAGATTTTCATAAAAAGTTATGCGTGTGATTACATGTTTTGCCATGCTGAGCGATTATCTACGTGAGTTTGAGAGCAAACGTTTGCACAAGTGTTCATTTATGTGAACAAGCACATAAACAAGACTTTCAGCAGCTATCTTTCCAACCACCTATTTGAATGCACATTTTGGAATATTGCATAAAACATTGCCTAAAGGATGCAGCAAAATACACAAAAATGACACAAATACACATTAAAAAAATATGCGCACAAACAAGTAAACGTTAAATCGTATATGTTTTTGCATGGCAAATGTGACGGGATAAACGTTAATATCCACCGCTGTATGGATATCTGTTCATTTAAAAGATAGATTTGTAGATTCGTGAGACATGTGCTCATATATGCTGAGCACTGTATATTGTTTACCCAGAGTGCTTACATGGTCATACAGCAAGTAATACAACAAGCATTTAGCTTGGGTTAGCTTTTGCAGCTCGACATTGCTTTACAATGCCCTTAATGGGTGAGTGGAGGAGTGTCTTTTGTCTCTCAAGGTGTGAATTATTCATGGCCATTGTCACTCATGCATAGAGCTGAGATTAGTTATGGGACGATAACCGTTTTCAAGGTATACCGTGGTTTCTAAAAGTCAAGGTTTTGAAACCGCCAAAATTCTCTGTAATACCGTTTCTAAGGTATTTTTTTATTTACTTTTTTAGGACAACAGTATCTCCAGCAAAAAAAGATATCCAAAGATGCTGTTTTAAAATGTAAGGAAATCTGTGTTTTTGAAACTAATGAAGACAGCAGAAGTCAATGATTCCTTTGAATTATTTAGCCTGACATCTTTACAGCAACAAAATATTTTAAATCTTTAAAAAAATAAAATATATTGTTTTCAAAGGGGGAAACCCAGACATATAAAAAGACTATATTTTAGAGCAGTAATCACAATACCGTGATACAGTGATATTTTTTTCCAAGGTTATCATACCATCAGAATCTTATACCGGCCCATGCCTAGCTGAGATCACCACAAAACTTGAATCACCACATTTGACAATGTAAAACATTGAAATGTTTTCTTTAAATGAGAGAACAGAATAATTTTCACATAATGAAATAAATATTCTAGACTCAAAAGTCTTGTTCAGGCCCATTCAGTGTGTTTTTTGGACCTTATTTCAGATACATTTGTTTTCTCCAAAAGCTACTAACCACGCATATTTTTTTTTCCTAAAAACACAAGCATGTACTTCAATATTTCTAACATATTATTGTAGCACAGTTTGTGCTAAATAAAAAAAAATACACACATTGGCCAGTACTATGTAATAAGTAGCTGAAATAAGCACAAACGTCAAGGCACGTCAAAACATTTTAGGAGCCCTAAAATCTCCTCAGACCCCTGAGGGTTGATGTACAAAATAAACCTGATTTAACATCCACAAACTGGGATTGAAGTGTCTTCTTTTTTAATTGTACTGACAAGGGGCTATGGTGATAAAGTAAAGACGGTAATTTCAATGTAATTCATTACAAACATGTACTGTTTTAAAAACGTTTTAAACTTGTAAAACTCATTCTTGATCACATTTGATGATGATTGATGATCACAGAGAGCTGAACAGATCTTTTAATCCCAGTTGCTTTGCGCACATCCTGTCTTGTTGATTATACGTGTTACTACTGAGACATGCTAATACGACACGATACTGTCAATCAAATCGGTGGGTTGGGAAATCCAACTCGTACATCACATTGCGGTGGGCCTCAAAATGGGAGGGATTTGGATCCTATTTTACGTCAGGAAATTTACAAAAAAAGAGACTTATTGTGTTTATATCACCCCAATATGACTGGACACTCACTATACCTACACACAGTTCTGTCCAAACAGCTTCCAAAAAAATTATTTTCATCATAGGTGCCCTTCAAGGTCATCAAAAATCCCTGTTTACATGGTAGACTCATAATTGTATTAAAATTAGAGTATTGGTGTCCATGTAAACACACCGAGTGGCTTTTCCCACCAGGGCAAATTGCAATTTGTTTAAAAAATTTGGCACCAGTTTATCTGGAAACGATGATTTTGTTCTTTTTGACTTACTGTATGGAAACGGTGCTTTATTCGCAATTGTTTTATGCAATATTCCAGTTTTATGTAGAGCCTAATTTGAATCTTTGGATAAAAAAATATAGCTTCTGCCTTTGGCTTCAACTCCATGTGATATTTCTGGTAAATTTCATGCCCCCTGCTGCACCTTTCATACCACCTGCCTTGACTGACAGCCGATGTCACTTTGATGCAGCACATATTTAGCCCATCACGATCACAATAAGAAAAAATGTGGGTGTGCGATGTCACTTGATGAAGTCACTGGAGCTTCTTGCCTGGTGAGAATGAAATTGACAGGCAAAGCGGCGTAGACACAAGAGGGGGAAAAACACCGGAAGCGAGATGGCAAGGACTCAAGCTCATCTAGTAAATCCTATTAATTTACAATGCGCACCTCCTGCCTCTCACCTATTAGATATTCTGATTAAAATCAAGGCTGTGAGCAAGATAGGGCAAGAGAGGATTTGGCGCTCCACCGGGCTGCGAGTTTGAGCTCTGAACTCAGCTCTGAAAACAGATGCTGGGCATTGCAGGTTCAGTTATTATCTGCCGCTATATGCAAGCGCACACTGGGGTGTGTGTTATCGTTTGAGCACCAGGCAGGAGAGCCATTTACCTCATGGTATTTGTGGACCTGCTGCCACATCTGTTTTATGTTCATTTTTTAATCAACGCTTCAAGAGGGAAAACAAGTTTCCTTACAGGTAGTCAAAGATCCAACTGAGACCTAAAATTAAGGATTGACTTGCTTTAAATAGAATAAAAACTTTGTTCAGCAGGGTAGTCTTCATTATATGCCCGTAAAGGGGTAATTCACTAAAAAAGATAAGCTTTCATTGCTTATTCACCTTTATTTAATAAAAAAACAGGGGTTTGTAAACTTGGAAAACCAAATATGAAGGACACTAAATGAGTAACACTTAGAAAGAATACATTAATATATAACCATATACATTTTCTGAAAAGCACCCACTTTTTGTTTCTTTACATTTAAAGCATAAATTCCACATTTATTTATAAATTTAATCAGGCTCCACTTGTTTTCAAACTTATGACTGTTTTCTGTTGTTGTTGTTCTAATCTCTCTTGTTCAGTAGAAGAGATTATCATTTATTTCACATAATGTTATCCACAGCCTGACAAAAGTCTTGTTGCCTGTCCGAGTTTTAGGAACAACAAATTAAAACTTGACTTCTAGTTGATCATTTGGTATCAGAAGTAGCTTATATGAAAGGCAAACACCTCTAGATTACGCTTATTTTACCAAAATAAAAAAAGATCACGACTTGATTTTTAATTATTTAATTGGGACAGTAAGGTCTGACTTTGCTTAGACAAAAGTCTTGTCACTTAACATAAATAGTGTACAGTATAGAATATAGAGTCTTGGTGCAGTAGAAAAAGATTTAATATTGTGCATGCACATGAGTTTGGAGGACTGCATCCATACATTTGCAATGACTCAAATAACTTTATTAATAAGTCATCTGGAATGGCAAAGAAAGCATTCTTGCAGGACTCCCAGAGTTCATCAAGATTCTTTGGATTGATCTTCAATGCCTCTACCTCCATCTTACCACAGACATTTTCAATAACATTCATATCTGGTGACTGGGTTGGCCAATCTTGGAGCACCTTGACCTACTTTACTTTCAGGAACTTTGATGTGGAGGCTGAGGTATGAGAAGGAGCGCTATAATGCTGCAGAATTTGCCCTCTCCTGTGGTTTGCAATGTAATGGGCAGCACAAATGTCTTGATACCTCAGGCTGTTGATGTTGCCATCCATTCTGCAGATCTCTCATACACCTCCATACTGAATGTAACCCCAAACCATGATTTTTCCTTCACCAAACTTGACTGATTTCTATGAGAATGTTGGGTCCATGCAGGTTCCAATAGGACTTCTACAGTATTTATGATGGTTGGGATGCAGTTTAACAGATGATTCATCAGAAAAATCGACCTTCTGCCAATTTTCCAAATGATCAACTAGAAGTCAAGTTATTATTTGTTGCTCTTACAACTGGGATCAAAAACAACAAAACACCACGCCCACCAAAAGGGTACCCTTGTTAGTGGAAACGCAAGCCTGATAAAGGTAACCCGTACCAAACCGTACCGTACCGTACCAGTCAGTGGAAACGAGCCATTAGTGATTTATAGACCAGTAATAATACTTTATTCATAAGTAATAATACTTTACACATAAGCTGTATATTTATAACAATCTGTACATACAACTCAACATCCAGGTTTCTTGACTAACTGCATCTGTTTAATGTTTATCTTTTTTTTTTTTTCATATTTATTTTGTGTTGTCACTTGTCACTTTATGTACACTGGAAGCTTCTGTAGCCAAAACAAATTCCTTGTGTGTGTGAAGCACACTTGGCAATAAAACTGATTCTGATTCTGAATCTATTCTGAATGTAACTGGGAGCCAGTGTAAAGACCTGAGGACAGTTGTGATGTGCTCTGATTTCCTGGTTCTGGTCAGAATTCTGGCCGCAGCGTTCTGGATGAGCTGCAACTGTCTGACTGTCTTTTTGGGAAGGCCAGTGAGGAGGCCGTTACAGTAATCCATATAGAAGTGGGTGCCATCACTTATTTGAGATTCATAAAAACACATGCATGCGAAACATAATTGATTACCCTTGACAATGTATCAGTCGTAAGAAGCAAAAGCGAAACAATCACCCTGTGCCACAAACTGAACATTATTTACAATTTTATAACCGGTCATCCTCATCCAGTTCAAATGCATGTGGACTGAAGTTTCTCTACAAGCGTTTCATCGCGAAATGACATATTCGCATGCGCAACCTCACATGTGAGCTACTGTACTCGTTTACCATGCGCCCACAAATATATTATTATGCAACAAGTAGTGCATACTTCCGTGTATCTCTTTAACAATTTGCGTCTGTACAGTATACTCTAAATGCTTGGAGTTAATGGCTAGTGCGTACGCAGAGAGAGGTCTTGAATATGGTTTGATGTTTGCCTCTGTAATGGAATTGGAAATATATTGTTGATCTCAAATTACTCCTTTTTAACCTCAGTTAATGAATCTAAACCATCTTTAGCAGAAAATGCTCAAAATGTTGATGTTTTTTTTTTTGTTTTGACACTGTTTCCATTTACTATAATCTTCTATGTGAAGCTGCTTTGACAATCTACATTGTAAAAGCGCTATAGAATTAAAGGTGTTTTTTTTTTTTCAGAGCTCGGCTTTATACTGAAAGCAATTTGAGAACAACATATAAAAGTTGCATGTAGTCTGTTATCAAGCTCTAATTACCCACAATAAAAACAGTGTATTTTCTACTACATTTTCAAGGCACTTGTGATACTTGAAAGGCCAAGGACCCAATCGCTGGAGACTACAGAATTTGCACTGGAATGATTTAAAGCATTTTATGTGCAAATGGTTATGGGAGGGCAGAGGGCATCAGCTGGATGCATTCATATGTCGTATCTTCTAAAAATAGCTTGATAACAGCAGAGACTGGGGAAATGCAAGCTGAACAGTTTTCCTCATTTAAGGATGCATGGATAGTTAAAATATTATCTTTTCAAGATCTATATACGTTTTCAAACCACATAAGGCAGTTGTGTTTTATTTATCTCCCCAAATTAATAAAGTACAATAATTGTTTTATTACAACTCTTTTCTTTTAAAAATATGTGAGAATTTCACTTCTAATTTTAACTCTATATGTTTGTTATCTCAGATTTTATTGCTTAAAGTAGAAACAGATTAAGAATTAGTATCATTCAGTATGGGTCTGCACAATATATCACTTCAGCATCGATATCGCAATGAGATATTCGCAAGTCACATCGCAGGATATGCAATGTTGATTTTGTATCATAATAAAAATATTGATGCCTTTGTATAATGATTATAAAAGCATTTAGGTATAAGAAATTGAACCAGTTGTGACCTTAACTATGAGTAATTTTATTTAATTATTTTTATCATTTAGTTACTGTACTTGAATACTGTTAGACTCGAGAAACGGTAAAACACTTTATTTCTTTTGTATAGTTTTCTTGATTGTATTCATAGATAGTTATGCATGAAAATACTCACAATGCATGCAAATACAGAAAGGACCTCAAAAAGTTTAAAGATTGATTATTATTAGATTTTATGGAGATTCCACTGCAAAATCATTCCAATCGATCTAACATTATAAATACTT
The DNA here is from genome assembly GCF_903798145.1 of Danio aesculapii. Taxonomy (NCBI): domain Eukaryota; kingdom Metazoa; phylum Chordata; class Actinopteri; order Cypriniformes; family Danionidae; genus Danio; species Danio aesculapii. Next base: position 41,135,152 of record NC_079453.1, read on the forward strand.
TCCAAATAGAGATATTAAAATATATCACAAGAAAAAAAATAAATAAATAAAAAAAATAAAATCGCAATGCTAGTTTTTTCCAATATCATGCAGCCCTAATTCAGTAGTAGTATTTGTTTGATTGTACTATTTTATATTACATAATTCGTATGTGGTCCCACTTTATATTAGGTGTCCTTAACTACTATGTACTTACATCAAAAAATAAATACAATGTACTTACTGTGTTTATAATGCATTTGAAAACACTTGTTGTGGTCTTAAGTTGGGATAGTGGTTGGGTTATGGACAGGTTTGGTGGCATGGGTAAGTTTAAGGGTGGGTTAAGATGTAAGGGATGGTCAACAGTGTAATTACAAAGGTAATTACAAACAGGTATTTAATCAAGTATAAGTACACAGTAAATACATATATTTACACAATAAGTACATTGTAACAAACTATTAATTCCTGTGTAAGTACATATTAGTTAAGGGCACCTAAACTGGCTGATTAGAAATTTGCGTTAACGAAGCAGTCACATGGCTGCAACTCAATGCATTCAGGCATGTAGACATGGTCAAGACGATCTGCTGCAGTTCAAACCAAGCATCAAATTGGGGAAGAAAGATAATATAAGTGACTTTGAATATGGCATAGTTGCTGGTGTCATAGACATGGCATAGACAGTAGGTTTGAATATTTCAAAAAAATGCTAATCTTCTGGGATTTTCACGTACAACCAATAGATCTCAATTCAATAGAGCACCTTTGGGATGTGGTGAAATGGGAGAATCGCATCATGGATGTGCAGCCAACAAATCTGCAGCAACTGCGTGATGCTATCATATCAATATGAACCAAAATCTCTGGGGAATATTTCCAGTACCTTGTTGAATCTATACCATGTAGGATCAAGGCAGTTCTGAAGTTCTTATAATAAATATTTTAAATATGTATGAATCAAATATATTTATAAATGTGTTATATTTAATGTTTTTTGCATTTAATATATTTTTAAAATGTTCTATACATTTTTGTATTGTAGTAGTCTATTAATAATAATTTAAAATATTGAAATTTAATTATAACATGATTAAAGTTATAATTTTTTCAATATTTATTAATCATGTAGTAAAAACAGAGTGCTGCGACAAAAATGTTGGCACTATTTGTACTACCACGTTACCACATTGTTGCATAATTTAAACGACATGGCAGCAAAAAGTGAGTCCTCACAAAGGTCAATACAGCTACACCATCCCTTGCACCTGTTGTATTAATAGAAATATTACTACAGCGATGTGCATGGATCTATGACTGAGGGCATTTATCAATATTTGGAAATCTGAATGTTAAAATGGAAAAACAGACGAATGATGAATAAACAGATTTAGTAAACAGCCCACTACTGCTGACATTTGATATCTTCCTTTTAAACCAGCATCCCAATGTAAGCACTGAACTCTAAGAAGACAGTTTTCATCCCACATCGACAGCATGCTAAATATTTATGTCAGGAGGGGATGAAGGGTGTCAACAAATGTCCTTACTTTCCTGTCACTTTCTAACTGTGTGTGAATAAAAGTGTGCCTATTCAAAGACACCATCTTCACCTCTTCAAGCGTTTGGCTATCCAGTATGAAACCAGAAGGATTGCTGCAGAGGTAAAATCCTGATTGAATTTTGAGAAATTAATTAAAAGCCATTATGCTGCAATCTCTGCCCGTGGGTATTACCGCCCAAAGCATATGGTGTTTAATTATCTTTAGAGCGATTGAATGACATTGTTCCTCTTCACTAAATGTTTACACTCTCAATATGATCACATTGTCTGTCTCAGAGAAAACTTCACATCCATCATGCACCACACCTGTCAAGTTAGTCATTAGCTCACATTGTCTCTCCATTCCCAAAAAACACTTGCGTTGAAAGTGAACAGCATTTGTTTGAATTATATTCTGCAATGTATCTTAATGCATCATGAACAAGCGCACAGAAAACATATACCCATTTACATCTATGATACTTTAGTGTTGAGTCATGATTGATGAAGATCGATTTTAAAAGGGTTCCAGGATGATGTGCATTTCATTGTTAAGACTACATGATATCAATACAATTTGGACACAAATCGTTTGATTTAGAAATGTTGTGGTTATTTGTAAACATCAAAGAGAATTAGAGGGCAAGAATTTTAATTTAGGGTGGCACGGTGGCTCAGTGGTGAGCACTTTTGCCTCACAGCAAGAAGGTTGCTGGTTTGAGCCCCAGCTGGGCCAGTTGGCATTTCCGTGTGAAGTTTGCAACTGGGTTTCACCCACAGTCCAAGGACATATGGTATAAGTGAATTGGGTAAACAAAATAGGCCGTAGTGTGTGAGTGCATGTGTGAAGGAGAGTGTATGGGTGTTTCCAAGTAAAACATGCGTCAGAATAGTTGGCGGTTCATTCCACTGTGGCAACCCCTGATAAATAAGGGACTAAGCCAAAGAAAAATAAACAAATGAATGAATTTTAAGTTATCAATTTTAATTTTGACAATTATCACGTACAGGCTCATGCAATCAACACAAAAAAAATAAACATTATTAATAAAAAATAAATAAATATATACAGTACTGTGCAAAAGTCTAAGGCCTCTAGTATTTTCACCTAAATAAAAGGTTTAAAGTCTGTTATTTTTATATTTTTCTGTAGCATGTCAGTTTGAAATATCAATTTATATCAATTCAATATCATTTCCAGGCATTATGTTTGTCAATAATTCTAACTCTACAGTGAGAATATTGTCTACCAATAGCCAGTGCTCCACACAGAGATCTGATCTGATCATCTTCCAGTCTGTCTGGAATGGCTTGAAGAAACCGCGCAAACTCAGACAAACTAAATTCAGAGGAACTTCTGGTCACATCTCAAAGATGCTTTAAAAAATCTACCAGCAAAGCTACCTGAAAAACTGTGGCCAAGTGTACCAAATGTTTTAAATGCAAAGTGTGGTCATACCAAATGTTGATTTGCTTTAATTAATATAAATCAACTAATATCTAATAATATATATTGATAAATAAAATGTATTTATGTAATATTTCTGAAAGCCTCTTAATTTTACAGCATTTTTACACAAGCGCCGAAAACGTATTATGGTTTCAGTTTATTTTTACGCTACAAGCTGATCACTTACCTCCATGTGGACGGATTTTCTGCAGTCACCAGTTTGCTCAGTAGCTCGTCATAAATGCTGGCGGACTTAAGACGCAGAGACGAGTTGACCATGACGACGGGGTTTGAGTCGAGTTAAACAAGTATATAACAGGGTGAGAATGTGGAAACATTTGAAAACATGGTAAAAATCAGGTGTCTGCAAGGGATTTTCTTTTTTTATTGCTTTTGAAAACAGTTTAGGGGTTGGGTTTATGGAAGGAGGAGATTGTGTCAATCTGTGTTTTTGAAAACACTATCAGTTAAGAAATGGGGTGGGTGGTGGATTTTTGATTGGTCAGTCGGTCGGTCAGTCAGTCATAAGTCGACAGCACCCTCTGGTGGGTTTACGCGAGAACAGCAGGCGCGAATGGCACTTTCGAGAGAAATTTGAGATCTGAAAAAACATGGACAGCAGCGTCTGGTGGATTCGCAAAAACAAACGGACGTATTTCGCTCACTCCAGAAATTTATATAGGAATAATAATACAGGAACAAAAATATTACGTTTCAACTCGATAAACATAAATTATAAATACATTGTAAAAAAGCTGAGTTCCACACACTTGCTACATATTGTCCCAACACAAATGTGGCTAAGATGTTGTCCCGACACAAATCGATTTAATTAACAATTGATTTTACGTAGGTGCCAATAGCTGATGTGCTCACGGTGACCCGAGTTCAATTCCCGGCTCGAGGTCTTTGCCAATCCTTCCCCTCTCTCTGCTCCCAATGCTTTCCTGTCTGAAATCTCTACTGTCCTATCATAATAAAGGTGAACCCCCTAAATATAAAATAATAATACAAAAAATTAGATTTTACGAATTTAAGTGGATTGAACTTAAAACAATTAAGTAGTCCCCCCCAAAAAAAATCTGAAGAATTGATGTGATGTGATGAAGTGATGTTTCAGCTCATTTTAAATACATTATTTGAACAACTGGCAAACATATATTTTTTACAGTACATGAAAATAAGATTTGATATTTTAGATTAGATTTGATTTGCATTCCAAAATGAACCATTAGTGAACAAGAAATGTTGATTACTCCCATTCCTTCCTTCTGTATCCCACTAAACCCAGCCAAACCACTGCTGCACTAAAAACCCTCCCCGTTTCTCACCGACTCTGTGTTATTCTGACCCTTCCATCTGCCATTATATAAACACATAAAGCACGCAGTTCCTTTCTGTCTGCTTTACCCGCCTCACGATTATCATTTACAGTCCAGCTGGACATTCGTCTCTATGTTTCTTGCAGGGTCATGGCCAATGCTTCCCACCCACACAGAAATAAGCTGGCTACTTCATGCAACAATGACGACTGGAGAAAAAAATAAATAAAATGAAGCCCATTGGTACTTACAGATGGAAATTTGGTTGAAGGAGAGAGGCAATTTCAGAGGAAGGTAATTTTATCCTGGCTCACACTTCAGCCGAACACATCAGAGCCACCATCAGTAATCCTTCATGCTATTGTTAGAGCGCTGAGTGAAAAGTTACACAAAGGTTACTCCATCAACCATTACAGCCCAGCAAGAAAATGAAGCACGCCACGAGAGACTGTGAAAGAGAGCTACTGATTATAATAATCATTATGAAGATGATGAAAGAGAGCACCGTGACAGGTCTTAATTCTAGCTTCATTCATATATTCCATAAAGGCTTTATCAGATGATCGTTTTAAAAGATGCAAGATGGGGGGCTGTGAGTTTTCAGCAGTTTTTTTGTTATGGCTGCTTTTGAAAAGAGAAGTAATATGCTTTTAATGAACAATTTCGATAGCGTAGGTGTATCAATAAATCTGGCCAGTCTTTAAAAGGCCAGCTTTTTAGTTGCTTTTTAAATGACTTCCCTGAAATCACTGCATTAGCATTACCCAGAAGTACTTGGTTTATTTATTTACTGTTTTTATAGTGACGTTTTTACTCGGTCTGTAAAAAATGTGGCTTATTTCCGCTAACTCTTTCAATTTTGCGAATGGATGACTTACTGAAATCTTCATTTGGATAGGCGGCAACGATCCCTCAGGTCACACGTCAATATGAGCCATTTAAATGCAAGATATGAAAGAATGTATGATGATTTACATTTACTTAAATGATAAATGTGAAATCGAATGATTCCTTGATCCCAGTTCAACTCTCTCCCACTCATTTATCCATCCTTATTTAAAGTGGTAGTTGGCCCAAAATGAAAGTGTTGTCATTTTGTATTCATCCTCAGATCATCCCAAAAGCATATTTTGAAAAAAAAAAAAAACGTCAGTAAGTCAGTATTTTAGTCCACAGAATGCAAATCAATATGGCATAATGTTTTATTTTCAACCCTACTGGCCTTTGTTGTATAAGCAAATATGATTTTATTTTCAACATTTTATTATTTTGAATAGATTTTGACCTTGAACTTCACTATTACTGTCAGGTGTCTCTATTATCTGAAACTCCTGGAAACAAATTCATTTAAGCAGACATGAGATGCCGTCAACTCCCCCTTCATCCGATTGGCTAGAGGAGCAACTGTCAATCATGACTAGTGGACCAATGATGACGCTGAAGCCCGCCCTTGATTTAAATGAAACTTGAATTAAATCGTATGGAATCACAAGCGCAGAATGTGGGAACAAGTGTGAAGGGGAAAAGACGGTAAGCACACAAAACACTCAAATATGAGCGAAAAAGAAATGATTTTGTCTAAACGTGACCTAGTTGTTTCTTATTCTGTGTTTAGTTTTCGCTTTTGAGATATCAATTTACATGCAAATGTAAATTTTTGGAATTAAGCGTACTATTTTTCTTTCCGTGACCATGACACTTTAGATGGGTATTTGATCCCATATAACAATGCATATTCAATATACGAAAGCAAAAAAATATAATCTAGCTAATAGTTATGTGTAAAATCACAAATATCAACATTTTTGTCAATTTGATTTTACACACCATTTCAATTAACACATTTATTGATATTGGCAATTTGATCTTAGGGAAATTACAGACAATAATTATCAGTTTTCATTATTTTCTCTTGTTTTAAAACAAATTGGTGTGGAACATCTGTTTCTAAGAGTAATATCCCAGTAATTTTTTCCTTAATAAAACAAAATCATTCACTCAAACGATTCGTTTGTATCAATTTGTAAAGATTGCCTCTTGCTTCATTTTTAAATGAATCAGTCATTTTTGAACAAATCACTTGAATACATGATTCAGTGAGTTATGCATTACCATTCCGACTTTCCACCACCTGCATATAGATTATTAGATTCAATTTCAATTTCCCTAAAAAAAACATGATAATTAACAAAAACGATAAACATTAAAATCTTACAAACCCCGAACTTTTAAACTTTAGTGTGCTTGGAGCCAAGGCAGTCTAATAAGTTAAATTCATTCCCACAAAGTCGTGACAGACAACCAGATACATGTGAATGTAAGTATAAGAATTTTAATGTATTCACTGACTGTCATGGTAATTAGAAGTTCCCGGATGAGCCTGCGTTTTTTAGCAGTAATCTTGGAATAACATACCTTGGAATGTTGCGACTGACCAATCAGATTAGAGTGAACCAGACTTAATAGTGTAATAACATATATATAATACATCTTGGTGAGTTTTCGCAAAACACAGCTGGTTATATTATGAGTGAACATAAACAGCTGGAAGAAAGGGACAGCAGCCTAAAATAGCTTCTGCCTCGTCTAAGTGTTAAGCAAATGCCACTGTTAGACCTGCCTGAAGAGTTTGAGGCACTGTATTCTTTTGTATTTGACTGTTTTGTATACATATTACTGCATTTATCAGATTGAAAGGCATTTAGATTAAATATTGTTATACATTAAAACTCAAACTGTCCACAACCTGCATATAACACCTTCAAAAACAGAGCAAAAATCCCTAAAAAACATGATTATTAACAAAAACGATAAACATAAAAATCTTACAAACCCCGAAATTTTAAACTTTAGTGTGCTTGGGACTAAGGCAGTCTAATTAGTGAAATTCATTCCCACAAAGTTGTGACAGACAACCAGATACATGTGAATGTAAGTATATGGATTTTACTGTATTCACTGATTTAGCAGTTATCTTGGAATAACATACCTTGGAATTTTGCGACTGACCAATCAGAATCGAGTGATCCAGACTTATTAGTGTAATAACATATATAACATTCATCTTGGTGAGTATTCGCAAACACAGCTGCTTATATTATGAGTGAACATAAACAGCTGGAAGAAAGGGACAGCAGCCTAAAAAAGCTTCTGCCTTGTCTAAGTGTTAAGCAAATGCCACTGTAGACCTGCCTGAAGAGTTTGAGGCACTGTATTCTTTTGTATTTGACTGTTTTGTATACATATTACTGCATTTATCAGATTGAAAGGCATTTAGATTAAATATTGTTATGCATTAAAACTCAAACTTTTCACCACCTGCATATAACACCTTCAAAAACGGAGCAAAAATCCCTAAAAAAAACGTGATTATTAACAAAAACGATAAACATAAAAATCTTACAAACCCCAAACTTTTTAACTTTAGTGTACTTGGGGCCAAGTCAGTTTAATAAGTTAAATCCGTTCCCTCAATCACTTGCCCTGTGAATAACCTCCAATAAATGCCACATGCAAACAATTTCATTACTTTATGTTTTCAATCAGAGATTGCCATAGAGCTTTTTTTGTTTTCAAATAAAGGTTTATTTGAAATAAACCCTCCAGCCAGCTCAATGTACAACTCAAAGACAATCTTGAGCATCCTTGCTGGACCTTGAAGATGTGAAAATGGTACATGAGGCCACAAAGATGGTGTTCTTATGTACTGTATTCATCCCAGAACAATCCCGGTCATACATACACAGGCCCATTCAGCTACGTATATAAAGCAGGTCAAGCAACAAGCCAGAGAAACACCTCTATCAGCGTCTGGACATTTATTTTTTTCTTTCTTTGCACCCTTTTCCTTTGTAACTCTACATTAATAATGCAAACCACATTTATCACAAGGAGCCCAGGAGACAGTAGTCTTTCCAGGATGCAGAGGAAGTACTTAACAGAGACATCACCTGGGAAATAAGAGAGCACTTCCAAGGGCTTACTAGATCAAAGAGAAATGCAAAAGTGGCAAAGAAGTTCTAAACCTAGCTCCAAACTCATGTGAAATATGTATGTTTTGCTTTACGTGCATGTCAGTGTAACATATGTGAGTGTATCTGGAGTCTAAAGGGACTTGAGAGTGGATATGAACTGAAACGTGAACTTAATATACTACCACATACTCACAGCCCCATCTTGACTCTCTCTTACGCATCTACTCTCTGGAGGCCGAGGCTGAGAAGTCTGATATATGGCATAATCCACGGCAGGATTTGATTAAAATCTAAAATATCACCTTGCTAGCCTTCTGACTCACTCGGGTGGATGTAATGGCGTTTGGAGCAGGCGAACAGCTGGGCATACAGGCTCTGGCTCCGGGGGGGTCCTTCACGGTTGGGAGGAGGGAAATTAGAAGCGACTAACACCACTTGCTACAAACACCACCAAATGCCTCTTACTGTGGTCCTTCTCAGTGAGTTAAAAAAGTGAACAGCACGTGGAACTTAAAGTCATGGCTCCAAAGTGACTTATTTGCCATATCTGTGAATTAAGTAGGAAACAATGAAATATACAACCTAATGTATACAAATGCAATATGGATGATGAATTAAATAATCTGGAGCCATATAAACACAAAATGACTAACTAAACAAGGAACAGGTGAACACAATCAATGAAACAATGCGAAAACCATAGAAAGGAAACTACGGAAACTAATTTTGTACATATACAATAACTGAAATATTATATATTCAATATTTTATTATTTTGTCATTTTTTAAACATACACCCCTGGCTGAATATTAGAGACATAAGAAACAAATTTCCTCTATCTTTCTTTTTCCCCCATCCTCTTTCCTTCCTAAGAAATGCAAGAATATATATACAAAACAGTCAAATACAAAAGAATACAGTGCCTCAAATTCTTCAGGCAGGTCTAACAGTGACATTTGTTTAACACTAAGACAAGGCAGAAGCTATTTTAGGCTGCTAAAAATTGGATGCACGGATCCCATATACTGATGCACATCCAATTTCTTCCAGCTGTTTATGTCCACTAATATAAGCAGCTGTGTTTGAGAATACTCACCAAGATGAATGTTGTTATTTATTATTACACTATTGAGTCTGGAACACTCCATTCTGATTGGTCAGTCGCAAGGTCGCTATGTTGTGTAAAGCATGTGGCCTGGTGTTTACATTGTGGCTGCATGCTTTAGTGTTGTGTTTCATGTGAACGCGCAGTTAATGAGTTCTGTCATTGGTTGTGTGTTCTAGTCCTGTTTTCCTGTGAGCGCATGGCTTGTGTAGTCTCTATTGTCAAATCCCAAATCCCAAGATCCCAAATCCCAGTCAAGTTTAATTGTTTATTTCTTTTGTTAATGTGTTCTCCCTCTGGGTTGTTTTTGTATTTTATTTTTATTATTAATGAACCCATTTTGAGTTACTGAGATTGAGTCTTCGTCTCCTCCCTATCCATTTGCGACAGTTTTGTGGCAAGCAGCCTTGTAAGAAGCAGGACAAAGTACATTGAGGATGGTTGTTTCTGCAGAATAAATCCCTTCAATCTTATACAACATATTATACACAAGCCGATAAGCCTGTCTGGCTTTATTCTGTGATAACAACCTCCTGGATGTACTTTATCCCAAACATATAACTTTTTATTAGCTCAATTCAGCATTATTCAACATTTAAACAGTGCCTGTAGAATTGTAATTTTTACAGTTCATATTATGTTGTGATTCCTTACTGTTACCATCTGTTTATTTTACTTAAAGCCAGGTAAACAGAAACAAAAACAAAAGTTATGTGAAAGTTTTTATCCCACTGCGTGACCTAACAAACAAAGTAGTTTTTTTCACCTCTACAAAATTTCTGATTCCTAAGCCGGTAAGTTTGTCTAAGCAAACAATGCTTGGCAGTGGTATTTTGCATCATTTTTGTTTTAAAGAAGCACATGGCCTTTTTTTAATGTCTCTTTACCTTGGCACAGTTTTGCGTTTACTATGTGTCTTGCTGTAGGCAGTTTCCATCAAAGGGGAAACGGTTCTCTGCCTACACAGTGTTTAGGAAGCATCTGTATGCGTATAGCTGCTGAAAGAAGCCTGATCTATATTCTAATCATATTCCCACATACGCTGGAATCAATCATACAGAAATTCCTCAGATATGAATATGAATATAAATATGAGAATCAGAATGAAAATCATGTTTCCAGATTTTTTTCTTCTCCTTTATCTATCATTCCTGTCGATTTTTCAGAAGCATGAAGGCTATCGTAAATTATTTAGTGCAAGCCAGACTAAAGACAAATAGCAGCAATACGGTCTATTGCAAACTGATTTGATTACATGCTGGTTTCTTATTAACTCTGACTAAAATGCTGGTAAATGTTTTATGTATGGGATTTTATGGGTCTATATGAAACCATATTTCTTACTGCAAAAACTATTGTCTTTTACAGTAAAAAAAAAAGTATTATTGTTACATTGGCAGAGCAAGTGAATAAATACAAAGAAAAAAAATTATTTCATGTACTGGAAAAAGTACTTGACAAAATATAAGTAAATTTACAGAGACACAATACACTTACATTTTTTTTTTTGAAAAATAAAACTACTTTTCAAGCATATAACATTATTATTATTATTATTATTAAATAATATTAATAATAATAATAATAATAATAATAATAATAATAAATACTTTTTGTACTTTATACCTTTAATTTTTATTATAACAATATTACATGGAAAAAAATACCCTCAGCAGTCACAGGCCATCAACATGATGACAGATTGACGTTGTACCCCAACATTGTGGGGACATTGCATTTTGTTCTGAAATGAAAATTGGGTTGACGTCAGTCTGACATTGGGTTCTGACGTTCGGACGTTCAACCTAAAATCAACCAAATATCATTAGACGTTGATTTTTGGTTGATTTTAGGTTGAATGTTGGACATTGACTACAGCTTGACGTTGTGAGGACATTACCACTATGACGTCTATCAGACATTGTGTTTTGGTTGCCATACCTGACGAATAAATGTCAGTATTTGACGTCAATATGACGATGTTTTAAGATGCTGGCTCGACGTTGGATTTTGGTCACTTTCCAATACAACCTAAAATCAACCAAATATCAACGTCATTGGATGTTATTGGACGTCAAAATAACGTTGTCCTTAGTGATTAGACGTTGAATTTTGGTCACCTGACGTCATGACCTAATCTAACTTTATATTAACTTAGCATTCCATGTCTGCTGAGAATTAACAGGTTCTGTTTAAGAGATGTTTTCTGTGTATTTACAGTTATAAATTGTATTATGGGATATTGATCTCTGCTATTTTGACGTTGGATCATGAAAATTCAACTGTGCATTATATAAAAGTGACTATTACCAAAAAAAAAAAAAATTGTAGTTTGAAACAATATATTGTATATTAATAATATAGAAAGAATTAAGTCTGTAAAATAACAGAAAATTTATTGGTAGTTAATTACCAGGTCATTTACAAAACCTTACAGATAATATATAATTGCAAATGCGTAATAAGTCACTTTTTCAATCTTTTCAACAATTAAAAATTGTTGGAGGAAAGATCAGTCCCACAACACAACTAAAAAGCATGAATAAATAAATAAATAAATATAAATATCAAAATAAGGAAAATAGTTAATTTATAGATATTTTACAGCATATATGTAATATTTAATTAGTATGACATTTTATTTTATTCGAAGCGTGATGCTTTCAATATTGAACAAATACTATAATAATTGACTAATATGACTCATTTTTACAGTGCTGGATTCTGCCTATTTATTGACGTGTATCAGTCCGGTTATCATTTCATATTATTTACACATTTTGTGTTGAATATTTCACACCACAGAGCATGCTGAAATAATTGGGGCATATGAACTGTACTTCTGGTGACCTATATGTATTTACTCTGACAGGCTATTTGTATTTGCTGTACTCTCCTGAGTCAATGAACCCGTTTGGACGCGTTATATGCCATGAAAAGGGCAGCTGCTAAAAACGGAAGTAGATACCACCGCTTCAGTCAACCTGTTATGTACACAATGACAAAAAATATGATATTTACCTTTCCGAGAATTTATTTTGTTTGTCGTAAAATCATGAACGCGGATAACAAACGGCACTCAAGTCACTGTAAATCTCCATTTGAACTCCTGCCATGGAATAAGAGAGGGCCGGCAGGGTAAAAATAACAATAAAAAGCCATTGATCGTCTGGGTCTGATGGATATTTTGGAGCTCAAAGTAATGAGAGGGGCACCTTGCCATGGACACTCAAGGACTTGAACATGAAACGGCGTCTGATGAGGTTTTATTGCTCATAATGGGAACACAAAGCCAGCACTTGGTCGCCGACACTAAGTGAGGACAGTTTAGCCATTCAGTGAGCCTGTCAGAGCTGTAGAGATTGCTTTCCCCCCGGTAACCTTTAATAGAGGTATGTGTCTTTTTGCTCCACTGAGAATGACTGTAATCTTTGGGTTTCGTTGTCACTGTCTTTCAATCTTTTGGGGCCGTGTGCGCTCTAGTCAATTAGCAGCATCAGATCCATCTGGGATTTCCCTCTCCAGACTGACACACACAGAGAGAGAGAGAGAAAGAGAGAGATAGAGAGAGAGAGAGAGAGAGAGAGAAAGACAGATGAAAATGTCTGATTGCTGTGGGCGCAGATGCATCACAGACTACAGATCTTTATAATGGAAGAGAAACTATTGGACTGCATCTTCCACCTGCGAATGCCATTGTACTAGATTTAGAGATTTAGTGGCTTGAATATTCAACTGCTGTCATGATGAGTTTCAAAACCTCAAATCTTCATTAAAACATTCCTAACACATGCAGGTCTTCAGCCAAACATTTGTATATTTCATTTTGTCTGATTATTAATATACTTATGCTGTGGACTTTTTTTTCTTTTCTCTTTTTATGCATTTGTTTTCTATTCATTTTCTATTATATATTTGTTTCCTTCTTACTTTTTTCTCCATCTTTTATCTAGTTCTTACATCTCCCATTGCTTCTGTCTTTACTTCCCTCCAGTACCTTTGTTTGATTTCTTTATTTTCTTCCTCTATTTTTCTTTACCTAATTTTCTCTCTTTCATTTGTTCATTCTATCTTTCTTTTCCTGTTTTTCCCCCCAGTCTTTCATTTTGTTTTTGACCTTTTTTCTTTCCATCATTCTTTCTTTCTCTTTCCTTCCCTTGTATTTTTCCACTTCTTTTTTTCTCTTTTTCATTCTCTTTTTCATTCTTCATTTCTCTTGTTCTTTCTTTCTTGTTCTTTCTTTATTTTTGTTCTTTCCTTGCTTTATTTTCTGTTCCTACTTTCTTTCTTTCTTTCTTTCTTTCTTTCATCTCTTTCTTTTTTCTTTGTCTCGTTTTTCTCGTTTCTTTCTTTCTTTCCTTTTCAATTCCTTCTTTCCATAATTCCTTTTTTCTTGTTCCTTCCTTCCTTCTTTCTTTATTTTTTGTTCCTTCTTTATCTTTTCTTCATTCTTTCTTTATTTCCTGTTCCTTACTACCTTTCTTGTTCCTTTCCTATTTCTTTCCATTCTTTCTTTTCCTTTCTCTTTTTTCTTTTTCCTCTTTGCTTTTTTGCTTTCTTTCTTTCTTTCTTTCTTTCTTTCTTTCTTTCTTTCTTTCTTTCTTTCTTTCTTTCTTTCTTTCCTTCCTTCTTTTTTATATCCTGTTCCTCCCTTCCTTCCTTTTCTTGTTCCTTTCTTTCTTTCTTTTTATTCTTTTCCTTCTTTCTTTTATCTCTTTCTTTTTTCTTTGTCTTATTTTTCTCTTTTCTTTATTTCTTTCTCTTTCAATTCCTTCCTTCCTTAATTCCTTTTTTTTTCTTGTTCCTTTCTTCCTTCCTTCTTTATTTTCTGTTCCTTCCTTCTTTATCTTTTCTTTTTTTCTTTAGTTCCTGTTCCTTCCTTCCTTTCTTGCTCCTTTCCTTTCTTTACATTCTTTCTTTTCCTTTCTCTTTTTTCTTTTTCCTCTTTGCTTTTTTCCTTTTTTCTTTCTTTCTTTCTTTCTTTCTTTCTTTCTTTCTTTCTTTCTTTCTTTCTTTCTTTCTTTCTTTTTTTGCTTTCCTTTTCACCATCTTCCTTTAATATTTCTTTTCCTTCTTGATTTCTATTATCTTTCTTTCTTTCTTTCTTTCTTTCTTTCTTTCTTTCTTTCTTTCTTTCTTTCTTTCTTTCTTTCTTTTTCCTTCTTCATTTTCTAATTATATAGATTTTATATTTTATTTCTCTTTTATTTTCCTACTTCCTTCAATATTTTTTCAGTCTTATTTTTTTCTCTCTTTTTTTTAAAGAAAGTTTTCTTTCTCTTCATTTTCTCTACCTAACTTCAAACACAAAGATAGATAAGTTATTCAGGACCCACATCACTCTTATTCTGTGGAAAAAAATTAAGACACAGTTGTCATATTTAGGTGAAATATCTCAAAAAGCATTAGAAAATGTTCCCTACCATTTCCCATCATTTCATTTTATGGCCACTGCGTTTTGACCGGTCTTGAATCTTTGAGCCCGATTATGAATCATCTTATCTCATCATAACCACATTATGTATAATAGCTTTGCCTGTAAATAAATCTCTGAGGTATTAATTAGAGACTGTCCATTTTCTTGCCCCCTTCATCCTAGGTTTTATAAACACCCACATCATCTCGAGGCTGGAATGTACTTATTGAGTTTTCCCACGTTACTGCTCTCTTCTGATAAAGCCCATTACTAGTCCATATCTACAATCCTTTCAATGATGATAGTGGGTGGAAGACTTAAACTTTTTTTGTTTTTGTTTACTTATTTTTATTAAATTTCATTTATATATTTCAAACTATAAGGTATTATACATCATCCCATCATTTTGGACATTTATTCCTAGTAATCTAAAAATAAACATACATACATACATACATACATACATACATACATACATACATACATACATACATACATTCATACATACATACATTCATACATACATACATACAAATCCTTAAGAAATTGGTAAATAAAGTATCAAGAACAGCCAAATTTGTTCAAAAATCAATACTAAATAATAAAAAAAAAAACAATTTTGAATTAAAACTGGGAGGTACAAGCATGTTCTCAACACTGTTTGTTAAATAAACGAATAAAAATCCCCAAAATGCAACTTTAAGGGAATAGTTCAAGAAACAAAAATAACCAGATCATTAAAAATATATATCAAACCTTTAAAAAGTAGCATTTTTTCTGTACTTTAACAGCTTTTGAAGCATTTCATTTCAGCTTTGAGAAAAGTGATTTTAATGTGACTTCATGGACTACTTGCAGATTTCAATAAAAGTACTATCCTAAAAAAGCATCAGTTTTAAATGAACACTCAAAATGGCACAGAAGATCTAGACAAGAGCCTTCTAAACCACATCACGATGTCAAATTAGTGAGTCAGAGGCTCTTTATAAATTAGATATGAAAGCAGCTGCTTTAGAGGTTTTAGAGTAACCTTTTGTGAAAATCATACAGCATTGGTAAAGGTCTAGTGCTTCTGGCATCTATATGTAAATGTCATACAGTGTGTCTCACTCTCTTTTATTGCTTCATACTATCTCTTTCACTTTTGTCTGAAAGATTGTTGCACGATGCTGTCAACCTATACTTGGAAAGGCAATTTTGTTTATCTGGATCAGCCAATAAGCTGTCCAGGGAGTACACCGTGACCCTATAAAGTAAGGGAGTTTAATTCCCTCTCCTTGTGTTGAGGTACAGGGTGAGGAGAGATGGTGTGACGCGAGAGGAGATGCTGACAGGTGATAATGTGCCACATGCCAGGTCTTGTGGGAGGGACAGTATGATACACTTATCCCAGCACCGTCAGCTGGTGCGAATGAGAAATGACGGATCACACCCCCACAGCCCCATGGTTTCGCACATGCTTCACACTCTTTGCTCTTCCTTTCCCATGTGCTGTTCAAAACTACTCATTCAAGCCCATCTATAAAGCTGACTTGATGGAAACAGTTCATGTTGCAACAAGTTTACGTAAAAAGCAGGTAAATGAAAAATCGAATTCAATTTTGTTATTAATTCACATATCCTTAAGCTAACTTCGATGTACAGAATGATTCTCAAAGTCTGGACTTTGTACCCAAAGAGCATTCAATCTGGACCCACTTTCATTTCAAATTTTAAGAGCTCTAATTGTATGTTCATTTCATTTCAATTTCCTTTGACTTAAGGCTGATTTATACTTCTGCATTTATACTTCTGCGTGATCGTCGTGATCCATGGTGCCTGCCTTGTGCGTAGCAGTGCATTTATATTCTTGTGTTGCTCTGCAATAACACTTCCGAAACGTTAGCTGGCAGTAGGTTATGATCCTCCTTTTATGAATTTTTATGAGATCGAGATTCTTCGCAGGTGTTTTGTTTTTTGTCTGAATGCTACCTTAATATACAAGCAGCCAAAACTCGCTCATTCAGAGGCAGAAACCGGCAGACCTGCAACAACATTAATCATAAGGTAAACCCAAAACAACAGATTCCATCTAGAGCTACTTCATGGGAATCAACACTTAAAAGCACTTGCTCCAACAGGTTCGATTGGCTCTCGGTCCTGCCCACACTGGTCACAACTACCAAGCCGACCAATCACAGAGCTTGCGCTAAGCATCATTGCGAGGTGTAGTTACATTTTTAGAGAGGAAACCATAGGCATCAGCCACAGCGAGGGCTTTGTGACCTTAGTTGAAACCTTACTTGACACAAGTATAAATCAGCCTTTAGAATGAACCGCAAACTTATCCAGCTTCTGTTTTACATAGCGGATACCCTTCCAGCTGCAACCCAATACTGGGATCCATACACACTCATTCACACACATACATTACGGCCAACTTAGTTTATTCAATTCACTTATAGCGCATGTCTTTGGGCTGTCGAGGAAACCAGAGCACCCGAAGGAAACCCACGCCAACACGGGGGGGGGGAACATGCAAACTCCACATGGAAATGCCAACTGACCCAGCCGGGACTCGAACCAGCAACCTTCTTGCTGTGAGGTGACAGTGCTAACCACTGAGCCACCGTGCCACACCTCCAACTGTGTGTTTTTAAAAGTGTTTTCAGAGAGTACAAGAGTTATTGGATCGTATGAAATAAAACTGAAACTAATAGTTCATGACAACCAGCCAACGAATGACGTTTAGCAGTATGGGGAGACACATTGTTTTCAAAGATGATTGGATGGAAAGGTATATGATCATTGTGCTCCAATTCAACACAAAACTGTTCTGTTTGATTTGTAATTAGATTGTTAGAGTTGTCGATAGTGGAAATGTCAAACTTCACTATGAAACAAATGTTTAGGCAGCTGATGAAAAGCAGACCATTTCTCACATTATACTGCTCAGTATTTTGCACCATGTTACTTTTCACTTACTTTTATTGTTTTGTTCATATAAAATGCAGTCACTTGTCATTTTGCCACTTTTGCACTTCTTAATCATTTATTTTTAAAAATTAAGGCTGCATGATACTGGAAAAAAATCTGATTTGAGATATGGTAATTTTCTGTGATAAAAATTGCTATATGGGATACGGTTTTATATGATTGATGACTGTTTGATGGTTTTCTGTGGAGTCTAACAGTATTTAGGTACAGAAATGACTTTTCTTACTTTGCTTTGTCTCGTTTCTAGTCCAAATATCTAAACATTCTTAGATCAAGTGAAAATATTGTTTTGTTTTCAACTTTTCTTTTCAAGTTTTTCCAGAAAATACAGTAATGCAGAAACTTAGTTTTTCCAACAAACACAAGTATCTGTCAGTGGGGCAAGTGAAATAATCTTATTTTCGCTTTGAAATCTAGATATTTGGACTGGAAACAAGACAAAAAATCTTGTTTTTTCATAAATTCCGTACAAACACAGTAATTAAATAAAATTTTGTAGCTCCTTCCAAGATTTGGCAAAGCTGGTTGTCCCTTTCCAAATTCAGATGCTATCAAGTGCTCTCTTGAAAAGCTCCTCAGACAAACATATCAAAGGTTCACCGGCACCACAGAACCAAACTGACTTATTAACACAGCAAAACACAATCACTTTAAAATTATATAATGATAAAAATAATCAGAAAGCTCTGAAGCACCCTGGGTAAAATTTTTTTATTAAAATTCTACACTGAAAACAAGGATATAAAATTCTTTGAACTGTCACTGAGGTGTAAAGAGAACTTTGAATGTCCACTATTAGGAACCAGTTCAAAGCAGTAATCTTAGAGTTTCTGGGGAAGGGCCTGTCATATCAATTGCTAAATGGCCAATTAAATCACCATGAACTCTGACCATTTTCTCCCAGTCAAGCCACTGAAGGAGTAACTTTGCCTGCCAATAAAGTCTGCCAGTTCCCTCACAATCCTAATTACAGCACATTAATCAAATCCAAAATAAGCCGTAAATGTATACAGCGGAAGTCACAATCTGATCAAGAGGAAGAAGACCTCTCAGTGTGGACTCCAATAAATCCTTATTCGTCAAAACAAACTCGCAGTGTTGGGGTTTCACTTCATTGAAGTTGGCGAAGATAAGGCAATAGCTACACAAAGGCTCTGTCATGGGCTTTGTAATGGAGCTCTAATGTAATTGCCTTTACCACTTCATCATAGCTGGTCCATAGTCTGCTTTTATCAGCTCTGTCAACACAGTCTGTGTGCTGAGCATTTTTATGTCTCACCATCCAGTGCTTGCAAAAACAGGCAATGGATCAACCTGTCAAGCGGCACGCACTGATTTTTGTGATAGAGCGTACATAAAAGAGGACCTCCAAATTCTCTGTTGTAAAACAGTCGGGGAAAGGGTGTGAGAAGAAGAAAATCTCAAAGATCTGCACTTGAATAAAGGTTGAAATGAGTGTGTGAGAGATCAGGCTTCGGACAGGAAAGCAGAGCTCAGAGATCAGCCAGAAGAGGATGTAAACAGATGTCTGTGATGTATGAAGAATACAGAGCGTTCACA
Source organism: Danio aesculapii (assembly GCF_903798145.1). Taxonomy (NCBI): domain Eukaryota; kingdom Metazoa; phylum Chordata; class Actinopteri; order Cypriniformes; family Danionidae; genus Danio; species Danio aesculapii. Next base: position 41,154,481 of record NC_079453.1, read on the forward strand.
ACAGCTCCAGCCTCAGAAATCCTATTAACCACTGGCACAGTGAGCAACGTGCCACATTGTCTCTGAGAGCACGGCACGTTGTGTATGTTTGTGCGTGCGCGCGGGTGTGTGTGTGTGTGTGGAGGAGGACAGATAACGAGGTGCTGGTTGAGTGGTCTCGCCCGCGCGGGTGCATTGCTCAGACCTCTATCAGTAATGACTTTCTCCTCACCTCCTAACGGCACAAGTGTTCACAGTGTGTAAAGAACAGAGAGACAGCAGCAGAAAGACGTGCTGGAAGACACCTTTATTTAACAAGCCTTTAAACCATTGGCGAGCCATTGTGAAACTCTGTCTTTAGGTGAAAGTTTGCGTAGGGTCCTAACAGTTTGGTTCAATTACAATAATCATGTCATCATTTTTTGTACAAATCGATATATCAGTGCATTGATGATGCTTTCAATCCATAGTTTTATACATATTTTTATATGCTACATAGGCTCAATTAATTGTCTGTAACCCTTTCAATCGATAGACCTTATCAATGTCCAATGTCTATCTAATCAAGGATGGACATTTAAAGGATAAGTTATGCTTTGCGCTGTGACACGAGTCCAAGACTTCACACATTAAAGCAATAATCAAGTGTGTGCAGTTTATGTTACCATATGGAGTCACTATCTTGATATTGGGGATGCATAAATTATCTGCCGTTAATAAGCAGATCTAGGTTATGTCCGCTGGTGCAGCCGTTAATACGCAGGTCAGGTAGGTAATCAAAAAACAGGCTACATAATGTTTAATTATGGGTGGGTCGTGGGAGGATAAGATCAATTATTGGTTATGCAACTTTTTAACTACTTTGTCTAAAATATTTACGTGTTCAAACGATTTGATTAAACGAAAGTGAAACTGACCAGATCAATGAATTATGTTGTCATACACAAAACAAATTAATAGGCTACTCTTTTGATCATACAGTTAACAGAAATACATTATTGAATATATATATATATATATATATATATATATATATATATATATATATATATATATATATATATATATATATATATATATATATATATATATATATATATATAGACACACACACACACACATTACTGAATGTTTCACTTATACTTTACATATAATTGCATTTAACAAACCAGTTTGTGTTTAGGTGGCAGCAAACCCTGGGGCACTTCACTTCACCACAAATGTTATTCTTTATTCTTGTTTGTTGTTTAGATAACTGATCAACACAAGATTAGAATTAAGATGTAAATCGTACCAAACGAAACACAACTTTGCAGTGCATTTTGCATGGAAAATAAGGATTTAATTTATGCTCCACTGTAATTGTTGCTAGGCCTACACAAACCTCTGTGGTACATAATGGCTACATTTTGATAATAAAATAATTATATGCTATAGCCTACTTTAAATAAGTCAACATATATGCAATTTGACCAGACTTTTTCTGGTACCTGTTTTGAATAAGTCTATACTGATATTTCTGTGCCAGTTTGACACTATACACTAAACTGAGGTTTATTTAACTAATTCGAAACACTCCATTACCAGAACTCACTCACAATAAATAATGCTTATTTTCCATGGGCAATTGTCTTTGAGTTATTAGGCCTGCTATAATTATTTAACAGAGGAAAAAATAAAACTTGGTATGAAAAGAAACAACTTATGCCGGTTTTTTTAAAAGAATTCAGTCAGTGTTTTTGTTTTATAATCTAAATTTGTAATTTAAGTTTAAAAAAAAGGCAGGTTTTTTATTTTTTTATTTAGATTATTCAGTTTTTCTATACGAACCTGAAAGTTTCACAAGCAAAAATAAATAATAAACTAAAAATGGGCGATGATGACGGTAATAACCACATCACCGCGGCTGACACCTCATTATGGCAGTAATGCGGTGATGTGGTTATCGTCACACCCCTACTGTCAGATATATGCACTGTTCCTTTAATTTGACCTCTTCAAAGAAACTTTTTTAATTGCATGTAGCAAAACTCAAGTACATGCACAGAAGACAACAAAAGCATTTATAGCAAATACATAAATGTAAATATTAACCCTGCTTGGTTTTTCAGTGTTGTCGAGTGAGTTCTAAACACCTTTGATTAGTCATTGTGTTCACGCACTCAAAATAAAGAGCTATGATTAGCTCTAATATTCAGGGCTGTTCACTGAGCAGTGACGTGAATACTGAAGAACGGCCAGGGATATCACAGCTGATCCATGATAGACACGGTGGAAACGGTGGAAAATTTGCTACTCAGACACGTTGTCTGGACATCCAGACATTATGTCTGGATCCACAAGTATCGCTGTAACAGCTGAGAGAGGAGAGGAAATGTTACCACACGAAACACGCCAGCAGGTCAAAAGGTCCACAGTGAGAGAGAAAGATGGAGCTTTACAGCTTTCATTTCCTCCCCAGCAATAAAAATGTGGCTTCTGGGTTCTTCTGAACATTCAGTGTCAGTGTAAGACTGTCCCAGCAAACTCACAAGCAGTGAATTATGCACATCGGTCTTCTTTTTAAGTAGTTTGAGTGTTTTAATTAACATCCCTCACCATAGTAATCTACCGTGGCAATGCTTAAGAGATAAAATATGGCAGTAAGTAATAACCGTTATGATCTATTGCTGGACTGACACCAAATAGTCCGCAACTACATCACGGTGCATTAAAAAAACGATTTGTTTTGTCACCCCAAGATAGGGGTATTTAAAAAAAAAAAAAATCTAAAAGATTAATAGAAAATCATCAGGACCTAAACTAAAAAAAAAAAAAAAGAAAGAAATTATATTATATATATGTTTTATAGTTACATAGCTTTGGAATGACATGAAGGTGTGAAATCAATTATTTTTTCTTGAGGTGAACTCCCTATAAAAAACTTTTTTTTAATTATTTAAAAAAGTATATATATTTAATTAAAGAACATTAATAAAATACTATAATTTAGATAAAAGGCTAGCCTGATATGATTAATAAATGAAAAGTTAAGAAATAATTAATTCATTCATTCGTTTAAAAAAAATAAACAAAAAGAAAAATACATTGAATTATTGGTACATATTTACAAAGGAAGGAACAAAAAAAATTACCTAAAGAACACTACATGTCAAACAAAATAAAGCGTTAAAAAAAAAGACATTATAACAGACACTTAAAATGATACCCTCAAATTGGCTTAGTTCCTATATTAATCAGGAGTCACCACAGCAGAATGAACCACCAACTTATAAAGCATATGTTTCACGCAGCAGATGCCCTTCCAGCCACGACCCAACACTGGGAAACACCCATACACTCTTGCATTCACACACATACACTACAGCCAATTTAGCTTATTCAATTCACCTATAGCACATGTCTTTGGACTGTGGGGGTAACCAGAGCACCCAGAGGAAACCCACACGAACATGGGGAGAACATGCAAACTCCGCACAGAAAAGCCAATTGATCCAGCTGGGACTTGAACCAGCGACCTTCCTGCTATGAGGCGATCGTGCTACCCACTGTGCCATCGTGACACTCAGTTCTATATGTCAAGTGAAATAATACTCAATTATGGATAGCTGAATTGTTACTGCCATACATATTAACACACAAAGAACAAGATGTACTTCCTTATTCATAGCTATCAGTGTGAAAGTACTGATATGGCCATGAGATTGTGAGTCATTTGGTCCATGTTTATGATTTCACACTGAAAGAGGATAAGAATCAGTACTGCGTGTCACTCAAAACACAAAATTCAGATCAGTATCAGAGACACTATCAGCCTCTTCTCTCTAATCTCCAATAAACTTGACTCTATCTATGCATCAGTTTCTTACTTCCACCTCAAGAACAAGCCTCTCTGACAACAGCAATAAATATCCCTTTGTTTATGAATGCATGTGATATGAATTCATCACACTGCATGAATACATTCCTGATTTTACAGAGGCGACATTCACAAAAGTCATTATAATAAAACATAAATAAAGATGAACTGAAAAAAACTATTCTGCTAATAGCTCTGTATTACGCAATAAGTTTCATTATGGATACTGCAAGCAACTTAAATCGCATTTCCAGCTTCGCATTAAGCCTCATTTGAACATTAGATGTGTGACGCACGACTGCTCAGAGTCTGCTTAACCGTCCATGAGTCAAGACCTGACAACCTTTTATTTGACTGCATTGACAAAAGCATTTGTGGAAACGGTGCTCTCCTGTATGTGCCATCAGCACTGCTTTAATAAAGAGCTCAGATGCTATCAGCGCAGGGCCTGCTATAGCTCAGCGCAAGATTGACGGGGATGAGGAACAAAGACACCATCTCTCATAACGTAAACACACAGGCTGACATTAATCACAAGAAGGGTTTGTGCCTGAAACGCTGGAGAGATAAGGCAGAAGCACAAACTGGGGAAGGTCTACTGGAGTGATTCATCTGTAGGGGTAGTTCACCCAAAAAAAATTAAATCCTGTCATCATTACCGTTTTTTCTGTTTTTTGTTCGGGATTTATTCCGCAAAACACTTAATATGGCAAAATCTGTAAATCAGATGTCAACAGAGAACCTAGATGTTGAAGATGGAGTGTAGACAACACAATCTCACGGCAATTCGTAACTTTTTGATTTAGTGGTTAATTCGTATGAATTCATACGATCTAATTTGTACGATTTAGTACGATTTGCTCATCCCCCAATGACGGTTGGGTTTAGGGGTGGGGTTAGGTGCCACCCCTCCTTTTTAAAATCGTACAATTTCATACGACTCAACACGTACAAATTCATACGAATTAGCCACTAAACTGACAAAACGTAAAATACTTACGTTTTTTTCGTGAGATCAGGCTGGTGTAGATGTACCAAATGGTAAATGCTGTCTCTTCTTTCATAGTCTGTTGAAATTCTTGATTCTGATTGGCTGGAGGTTGAGCATTATTTTCGTTGAAACACACATGTAGTTCCAGTCACTTTTGATCACAGTTAGAAATAAATGCGCTTCTCAGAAACGTTTATAATTACCATGGCAACTCACATGTGCTGCACAGGAAACTGAGGACTGTTAATGGTGGACGGTAATCCGCAAAATTAGGAAAATACTTTAAAATTATGCTTATAAATTAAGAGTTTTTCAAGTGAGAATATAGTTAAAGTCAAATCGGCAGTTATGTATAAGGATAGCACGTTTAAAAATGTTGGAAGCTCCGGACGGTCAGAGGCAAAGAACGGCTCCACCCTTGCCACAGCGAAATGAACCGCCAACTTTTCCAGCATATATTTTACACAGCGGATGCCCTTCCAGCTGCAACCCTGTAATGGGAAACACCCATACACTCTCACATTCATACACATACACTACAGACAATTTAGTTTATTCAGTTCACCTATAGCGCATGTCTTTGGACTGTGGGGGAAACCGGAGCACCTGGAGGAAACCCATGCATAAAACAGGGCAAACATGCAGACTCCACACAGAAATGCCAACTGACCTAGCGGCCTTCGTGTTGTAAGGCGACAGTGATAACCATTGATCCACCATAACACCTCTACACGATTTTGTGGTATGAATAGTGTAAGTAGTGTTTTCACACTGATAATTAAAAAAAATAAAAAATAAATAAATAAATAAGTGGACTTCAAATACCTGAACGATAAACTTATTCAACTGTGAAAGATAAATGTGGAATGTTGAACACTTCATGCACTCAACGCTCGCAGTCTTGCTGAAAGGGAGAAGTTATCAGGCACTAAGGTTGTATTTCTTTATTTTGGATTGTAAATGCAAAATTCTCCCAGGTAAGTGATAATCGCGATAGGTATTATTTGGTAGTTTGGTCAGTTATTTCTCTAATTTGGCAACCCTTAAACGGTGCCTGGGAACTTTAAAAAGTGTTTGTGTTCCATTCCATTTAAGACGACAAAACGCATAATGTGCCATCTGGGATGCAATTTGTATTTGGCTCTGAAGATCATTGTTTCATCACGGTTTACCAAACACTTGGTGTTTGAAATCCATGTTTATCAGCTGATCTGTCTGCGCATCTTTCATTTATCTGCTCAAAAACGGATATTTGCACCTTTCAAATCCTCCACCATTGAGTATATTTGTAATTACAGCCAAAAAATTAAATTATATTCAAATTGGTTTAAGAAAATCCCCCCTACCTTTAGATATAGAAATGTCTAGCTTTAGATTTATCAAAAAAAACTATTTTCTTTTTTCAGTAAAACAAGAAATGAGTCAAAATTGTTTTAGAATAGAAGTTGTAAGTGGAACAAAGACTTGCGTATGCTTTATGAGTATGTTTTACAAGAAACTGCCATTTCAATCTAAGATTTATTGTATAGTTAGCTACTTGCC